>NW_015548309.1:5464951-5474265 GCF_001515605.1 Sinocyclocheilus anshuiensis
GTGTGTGTGTGTGTGTGTGTGTGTGTGTGTGTGTGAGTGTGTGTGTGAGTGAGTGTGTGTGAGAGTGTGTGTGTGTGTGTATGTGTGTGTGTGTGTGTGTGTGTTCGCTATCTGATGAGTGTTTGGTTACCAGGTAACAGACAGAGATACTTAACCTCCAGCGACACGATGAAACACTGTAAACAAGCGCTGATCAGCCTGACAAACCTCACTGCTGCTCACGTCTGTCTGAGCTCATGTCGGCCGTCCCGCGGGGTTTACATGTGAACTCCATGATACGACTGAGTTTAGTGACTGAACACAGCGGTTTCCCAGGGCCAGACTTCAACTATCTGTGGCACTTTAGCAATAGATGCATTGATTTATGTGTTTAATTATGATTGGCAGGTTGTGGTGACCTTTGACCTCTCGGGTGAACTCTGCTAAAGTGGCACAGAATAACTCGTTTAAGACTCATTAATTGTGCCAGATGAGTAAATCACAACACACACTGAGTGAGAGCGCCGTCTTGTGGACAGAAGAGAAGGAGAATGATTTAAAGTCCGTGTGAAGCAATAATAAAAATGTGAGCCTGGAGCACAAAAGCAGTCTTAAGTCGCTGGGGTATATTTGTAGCAATAGCCTACAATACATTGTATGGGTCAAAATGATCCATTTTTCTTTTATGCCAAAAATCATTAGGATATTAAGTAAAGATCATGATGTATAAATCTCAATTTCAAAAAATTGACCCTTATGACTGGTTTTGTGCTCCAGGGTCACATATGTGTTCTGAGTTTGTCCCACAACAAAAAATTTGTTATTAACCACCCAGCCAAATTTAAAGTAAATAAAATAAGGTATCAAAATCTTGAAAACATAAGCAGTATTCTCTGCTATATTGAGCTTTTTATTTTATTTTTGTTATTTTCAATGATGATTATCATTAACATTCTTAATGCTGTAATACGATGATTTTTATTTAAATAAACGTACATTATCCTTTTTTTTTTGCATTGCATTTTTTATTTTATTTTATTTTTTGCAACTACTGTCACAATGCAAAAACTCAAAATTCTAGGAATAGCTTTATTTTTTAAAGCAAAATATGTAAAAAAATATATATATATGTTTTTTGTTAATATATTATTATTATTTTGCATAAAGAAATAACTTTTTGCATTACAATTAAATGAGAATTATATACAGGTAATAATAATAGTAATAATATTAATAATAATAAATATTTTATATAATAGGTTATTATATATATATAATTTTAAAAGTAATATAATATACATTATATTATTAATTAATTAATTAATTATTAACAAAATAATAATAAATTAGTATTATTATTTTGCTGTTATTATCTTATATAAAATAAAAAATACATAACAATAAAATATAATATAAATACAGATGCACTTCACACTTTCAAGAGCCTTCAGTGGAAGAAGATGCTTTCGGCAGCAGAATGGTGGATGAAAAGTGTCTTTATATGCAAAATTAAGTCCTATCAGAGTCTCAGCTCATTGTAACATTCTGCTGAGAGCTCAGATGTGTGATGGGCGACGCTGAAGCGTGTCCCTGCGATCTGTGTCGCTGTACAGCGGCAGGTATTTTGATGGCGTGTTGTTTGCAGATGGCCGTGGTGTAGACGGGGCATTCGACTGCTGAAACAGGCTTCATGAAGACGCCCGACACAAAGATCACACCTTCTTCTGAGGTGGTCCCTGAAAAACACACTCACCAGTGAACAGGGTCGAGGTTGATTTCATGCTGACTTTAAAGACTGGATGAAATCAGTTGTATACGATCAGTGCAGAAGGAGTTCGTTCTGTCAGACGTGGAGGAGAACATCTGGATTTGATCTGTGCGGTCATGGAAACATGTCTATTATCACTCAGAAATCATAAGAATAGAATTAAAAATTATTTATTGTTATTAAGTTGTTATCATTATTTTGCATGAGGAAAATTAAGGATTTTTTTTTAGCATTGTTTAGATTTCTTTTTTATATTTTAACATTAAAGATAATTAAAGCATGTTTTCAAACCAATTTTTTATTTTTCTATTTAAATAAACAAACGTAAACTTTTTTTTTGCATTACAAGTATTGAAAAATTGGGGAATGGAATAATGGAAGGAATATGTATAATATATTAATTAATTTATTATTTATATAACTTATTACCAGTTACTTTTTTTAATATTTTGATGTTTTACTATTAATATTTACTAATTTTGTTGTGTTTTTGTCATTATTATTATTTTTTTTTAAATACGTCTATATAGTTTTTATCAGTTTTTATTTCTATATAGTTTTATTATTCTATTTAATATTATTACTTATTATTATTATTATTATTAATGAAAATCGAGGTAGCATTCTGAGTACCCTTTAGTACCATGTAGTTTTTTTTTTTTTTTAATTTTACCCTAGATTTTCAGGGTAATTAAAGAATATTTTCATACTAATTTCTTCTTATTATAGATACATTTATTTGCTTTCTTTTTAGTCTAGATGTTTTATTGTGCTTTTTTATTTTATTAAAATTTTTCTCAATGGTGATTTTCATTAAATCTCTCATTACTGTAATACAATGAATGACATTTTTTCTTGGAAACTAGCTCAAATAAAAAAAGTGATTTTTTAAGTGTTTTTTTTTTCCAGTTAAGTTATATTTCAGCGTTTTTTGCAATGAATTTTGTTTATGGTTTTAGTTTTAGTTAACTATAATACAATGTTTTAAAATATGTTTATTCTCAGAGACTGAAGACACATCAGGTCCAGAAGAGAGCAGTTGGCAGATTTAGCCAAGTTCTTCCCGAGCTTCAGAGACTCGTGCCTGAGGAGAAACAGCAGCGACACTCCATCTGTTCAGATACACCTCTGTGTGTGTTTACCGTGTTTTCACGGTTTAAACTCTGGAAAACAGCCTGTCTGAAGAGCGGTTTACTGCTCTGGATCATCAGACGAAGACTGACTGACTGAAAAGAGTCACCTGAACTCACACAGACACATACAGAAATTAAACTCTGATTCTGCTGTTCATTTTATTTTATTTGATATGATTTTTTAATATTTTAATTATTTTATTATTTTATTTTTATTTATTTTTATTTTTTATATGATTTTTTATTATTTTTATTTATTTTATTCTATTTTATTTTATTCTGTACAACTCTATTGGGATCTTTGGGAGAATTTCATGAAAAAATCTATATGTTCACCCAAAAATAAAAAGAAACAGATAGAATCTAAAAATGTTTTATATGTATGGTTTATTTGTTTGTTTATTAAATTATTATTATTATTAGTATTTTACATAAAGAAAAGGAAGGCTATTTTAGTACCATTAATTTTTCTTTTTACATTTTTAAATGATTTTCATGACCGTTAAAGCACATTTTCATACTAATTTCTTATTGTGATGCGCGTAGATATTTTGAGCTTCTTAATGGTGATTCTCATTGAAAATCTCATTACTGTAATACGATATTTAATTTTATAATATTAATTAAATAAGTGTAATTTCAGTATCATTGAGATACTATTATAGTTTTTCATTAACATTTATTTTTATATTTTCAGTTTTTTATTTTATTAATTTTGTTGTTGTATCATTTTGATTAGTTTTTAAAAATATGTTTCATTATTAATTTCATTGTACATAAGTTTTGTTAATTTTTATTTAAGTTTAAGTTATTTTTATTTACTGTTAATTATAATAACCTCGATTTGAATAAATCTTTTTATTTATTTATTTATTTATGCAATTACTGAGAATTGGAGGAATAATTTCACAATGCAAAAACTTTATATATATAGCCCTCTTAGACACAAAGCTATGAATTGATTTCTGATTTATATGGTGCTCTAAGTTTCTACAAATAATACCATGGTACATGTAAAAAAAAGAAAAAAAAGACATTGTGATGGTATTATAATTTTAGTGCTGTTTTGTAAGTTAATGCCAGCTGTGAAGTAATCAGACTGCTCAATTATGCTCTTTAGTCACAGGTTATTAATAATTGGTGACAACCTGTAATTGCAGTAACTCACACTGATGAGTTATTCACAACTATCACTGTACAGCAGTCATTATAACATGAAATTAAATAGTAAATAGTTTTTCAGTGATTTAAATGAAAGATTTCATGAAGAAAAACATTAAAGTATTTATATAATATTATTTTAATATTTTATCTATTAAATATTTTATTATAATTATCCATTTTAAACTTATATTTAATATGATTGTAATTTATTAATTCCTTAAAATAATAATAATAAGGATAATATAATTACAGTTAATATAATCTGTGTTTAAATTAAATATATTAATTGAAAGTAAATATTAAATTCAAAGATTTCAAGAAAATTAACATTAAATTAACATATAAATAAAATATTTGTTATTTTATTATTTTATATATTAAATATTTTATTATTACAATACGTTTAAAATGATTTTTAAATTATA
Organism: Sinocyclocheilus anshuiensis; assembly: GCF_001515605.1. NCBI lineage: Eukaryota > Metazoa > Chordata > Actinopteri > Cypriniformes > Cyprinidae > Sinocyclocheilus > Sinocyclocheilus anshuiensis. Next base: position 5,469,421 of record NW_015548309.1, read on the forward strand.
TTTAATATAAGTATGATTTTTATGTATTATTGTTTTCTTTAAAATAATAATTTAAAATAACAATAATAATAATAATAATTATTAATATAATATATTAGTACATTATTACATTTAATATATTGTTAAATATATTAATTGTAATAAAATTTTAAATAACTAAATTAAAACCAAAATAAAATATTTCATACATTAAATATTTCATTATAATTATACATTTGAAAAATTATAATATTAGAATTTATTAGAATTTATAATAATAGTAGTAATAGTAATAAGACATTTTAAGAAAAACTTTATTCTGAAACGAAACATGAAAATATTAAAACAAATATGAGTTTTTGTGAAAGGGATATTATGAAATGTTGTATTTTCATGGAATCTAACAGTTGATTAGTGCGGCTAATTGAGTTTTTTTCATGTTTTCCTCCACGCCACCAGGCGGCAGTACTCACGCTGTTCGCCGCGCGCTCATGACGATAGACGCAGCGTCTGACGTCACTGCTCACAGCAGCAATGGCGGCCCCCGCAGAAAGCACGAGTGAAACGCCAACAAATAAAAAACAGAAAAAGAGCAAAAACACAGGTACAGTTACACTTAGAAAGCATCAAATATGCGCGATATAATTCTCAGGGACCTCACGCGTGTCAACAATATCCGTATCATTGATTTTAAATGAGATGTTTATGTTTGACGCCGCTCGTGTAGAATTAAAACCCATGTTTCTTTTAGCTACAATGATGCATTTTTTGTTATTGTGCGTTTTTTTAAATGACAGTTTTCTCCTAAAGTTCATTTATTGTGTATTTGTTGAATTGTCCGTTCCATTGCATTTCTCCAAAACACACCTGAGTACTAAATGATTAACATAATATAGTATTTACATGGTACATAAAAATACAGTGGAACTTATATATTATAAAGTATATTATAAAGTCACCAAGCACTTTTACTAAAGACACATGGTGCAGCTCTCCTTAGCCTCAGGTTGGGAGGATTGTGTCTGTATTATCTGTACTGCAAGACATTTTAGATGAAAGCTATCGTGCAATGACTAATTAATGAAACTCTGGGTTTTGTGTTAAACAGAGGAGACTGAACTGCAGACGGTTCCAGACGGCTGGAAAGAGCCGAAGTTCAGCCGGGTGGATAATCCCAAAGGTCTGCTGGAGGAGAGCAGTTTCGCCACGCTTTTCCCCAAGTACAGAGAGGTGTATCTGAAAGAGTGCTGGCCGCTGGTGCAGAAGGCTCTCGGAGATGTCGTGAGTGTCGGGAAAATGCTTTCTGAATGCTCTTTGAATTAGTTTGTCATTTCTTTGAATCTGTGCTGCTGCTCTGTAGTTCATCAATGCCACACTGGACCTGATTGAAGGCAGTATGACGGTGCACACAACAAAGAAAACATTTGACCCCTATGCCATCCTCAGAGCGAGGGATCTCATCAAGTTATTGGCTAGAAGTGTGCCGTTTGAACAGGTATGAGCTCATCAATAATATATTGTTAGTATTTTATATATAAATGAATTATAGATTTGAAATAGTTCAATAATAATACAATATTTTACTTAATTCATAAGTAAAATACATAAATAGAAATATAAATATTATTATAAATACAAAAAATATCTATATATATGAATTTGGTAAAATATTAAATCATGTAAATTCTCTAAATTTATTTAAAATACCAATAATATATTTAAAATATAGTTTTTGATCAGTACATTTTTAAAGAAATTAATACTTTTATTCAGCAGGTATGCATTAAATTGATAAAAAGTGACTGTAAGGACATTTATAATGTTACAAAAAGTAATGATCCTGAAAATTCAGCTTTGCATCACGGGAATAAATGACATTTTACAGTATATTCAAATAATAAACGGCTATTTTAAATTTTAATAATATTTTATTCATATTATTAATGTTTTTTTTATTTTTATTAAATGAATTCAGCCTGGTTGAACATAAGAGAATTCTTTCAAAAACATTAAAAAAAAAATCTGAATTATTCCAAACTTTAGACTCAGATCTCTTGTTAAACTGTCTTATTCATTTCAGGCTGTAAGGATACTAGAAGACGACATGGCATGTGACATCATTAAAATTGGGACGCTTGTACGCAACAGAGAGCGTTTTGTGAAGAGACGACAGAGACTGATCGGCCCCAAGGGCTCCACGCTGAAGGTGAGCGAAGACTGCACAGTCCTCCTGCCTTTGCTCATATTATAATGTACTTCTCATTATGTTTTATTCACATGCAGTGAGGTCAAAAATTATGATGTATATATAACATAAGCATATAATCATGTATTATATTGTAATTATGGTGATTTCTGATCATTTTAATTTGATAAAACTAAACATTTTAATTTGATAAAACTAAAAAAAGGCACATTTTCACAGATGGACTTTGGGTCTATAGAGGGATTTTATTCTTTTCTATTCTATTCTTTTCTTTTGTTCTTTACTTTGAAGAGATGAAGAAAGTTGTTTTGATGTTTTATGGCTCAGATTGTGATGTGATTTGATTTAGGTTTATTGTTTTAGGAGCTTTATGTTTTATATGTCAGGCGTGTCTTCTCATTTGTTGATTCTTCTAAATATGCTTTAATTTATTAATTTAATTCAATTTATGAATATTTTGTCATATAAAATTTCAATATAATTTATATTTTTTATATTAATATATAAAATGTAGTATATATATATATATATATTAATATAGTTTGCAGTTGGTACAATTATTTTTTTGAATAAATTAATATTTTTTTCTGCAAGGATGCATTAAATCGATAAAAACTGACAGTAAAGACAAAAATGTTAATTAAGATTTTTAAATAAATTTACAATTTTTTTAAAATTCATAAACTAAAAAGTAATAATTTTGTATTTAAAAAAAGGCAAATTTTCACTGATGGACTTTTATAAAGGTTTATAAAGGGATTTTATTCGTTTTCTCTGTTTTTGAAGAAAGTTCTGTTGGTGTTTTGTGGCTCAGTTTATGGTGTGTTTTGATTTAGTTTCATTGCTTTCTGAGCTTCATGTTTTGTTTGTCAGGTGAGGCATTTCATCTGATGCTGTAATTAAATGTTACGGTGATTTTATGTTATTTCAGGCTCTAGAGCTGCTGACCAGCTGTTACGTGATGGTTCAGGGAAACACGGTTTCTGCCCTCGGCCCCTACAGCGGCCTCAAGGAGGTCATACCTTTAGCTGCTCAATGCGCTTTAATAATTCAAACCTATTCATCCTGAAAAATAAATGATGTGGAGGAATAAGCTGGTGTTTCTCGCTTGTTTCTGCAGGTACGGAAAGTGGTGTTGGACACAATGAAGAATATTCACCCCATTTACAACATAAAGGTACATAGAAGACTGTGTGATGGATGTTCAAAATAAGATTCAGACGAATAAATACTGTAAATCAAGAGGATGAGGTGTAATTCAGTCATTCTGTGTAAATTAACCAAATTTCCCGGCTCAAATTTTTGAATTTGTTAACATTTTTTTTGAAGAAAGACAAGCATAAATAGTGATGAAAGGCAAAATATTAAATGTCATAGATGTATATTTATTGAGTAATCCAATATTTTGTAAAATGGCAATTTTCACCTGAGATTTGGAGCCAAATTACAGTTGAGTAAAACTGGCTTCAGAAAGATTGCAGCAGCATTGTTATGTTTCCTCAGAGACTGGTAGGTCTGTTAGTGAAATCTGTTGACTTGAGCAATCTTTGTTGCATTATATGGCAATGGTGACCGTTCAAAACTGGGGAAAGAGCACTTCAGGTTTTTGTTTTCCAAAGTTTGCATGCCTGTAACTCAAGAAGTATTAAAGATATCTTAATGCCCTCTTATATTTTATTTCTTAACTAACTTTTCTTTGGGCATCTTAATTTTTTAGGACCTCTATAGTTCATTTCCAGAGATACAGGGATTTCAGTATGGCTCCTTGAGTAAATTATGCACATTTTCAGTGGTCAAAAACCAAATGTGGGTCACTTTGCATACGGATGATATTTTGTTTGTATTGTAGATTGTTAATTGTGTGTATGATTGAATCTTTTCTAGACGTTAATGATCAAGCGAGAGCTGGCGAACGACCCGGAGCTGCGCACTCAGAGCTGGGAGAGATTCCTGCCCAACTTCCGCCATAAGAGTCTGTCCAAACGCAAGCAGCCCAAGAAGAAGACGGTGAAGAAGGAGTACACGCCGTTCCCTCCGCCGCAGCCCGAGAGCAAGGTACGAGTCCACAAATCAAGTGCTATAGGAGCAATGAGGCCTACAGGGATTTTACACCATAAACTTGGTAAAGTCACAGTGGACAATATGATAAAAGATGCAAATGTAACGTAAATAATTCTTTAGACAATTAGTAGTTTTTTTTCATGAAGCATATTTAATGTGCAAAATTCAATACAAGAGAAACATTCATTAAAATAATAGTCAGGTATCAAAAAAAAGGAAACGGGAAACTTGAACTGAGCACAACTGCTTAGCTAACGCAGTTGAAAAAAATATATTTATTTATTAATTATTTATAGATTTGATATTAAATATTAATAAAATGTTTTTCTTAACGTTTAATGTCAAATCTATAGATTATTTATAAATAAAATATATTATTATAAATAAATATAAATTTGTAGATTTTATATTGATAAATATCAGTTCAATATTTTATTTAATAAATTAAGTAAAATATTCAAATAACATTTAATATCAAATCTATAAATTATAAATATATTATTATAAATATAAGTAATTTATGGATTTTACATGATTAAATTAAAAAGTAAATATCTAAATATAATATAATATTTTAATAATATTTAATAATCTAAAAT
>NW_015548309.1:5474539-5483199 GCF_001515605.1 Sinocyclocheilus anshuiensis
ATCTAAAATCTATAGTAAATAAATAGATTCATACATTTTTTTTATGTATTTTTGAGGACATCCCTTGATGTATAAATTACAATAACAATCAGGTATTTAAAAATAAATTAATGAAAAGTTTTAACAGTCATTGCTCATGTAAATATTTTTCTGCACCGATTGATATTCATAAATGAAGTAAAATATTTAATTAACATTTCATATCAAATCTACAGATAATTAATTTATAAATGAATATACTACAAATATAATACATATATTTTTATATTTTATATGCTTAAATATTAATTAATAAATTAAAATATTCTATATAATATTTAATAATATCAAATTTATAATAAATAAACATATTTATAGATTTTTAATGTATTTTTGAAAACATCCCTGGATACATAAATTACAATAATAATCAGTTATTTAAAAAATAAATAAATGCAAAGTCCACTTTTAACAGTTGTCATAGCTCATATGAAATATTTTTCTGCACAGATTGATAAGGAGCTGGCGACCGGTGAGTTCTTCCTGCGAGAGAGCGAGAAGAGACGCCAGAAGATGAATGAAATTAAGGTATAATGGTTTTTCTGAGTAATTATGAGCTCAGATGCAGCGACTGGTGGGAACTAGTTCACTCATAACGGCTTGTGCTTTATTTCCGGGGCTGAAGGCGAAGCAGGCTGAAGCTTTAACCAAGAGACAAGAGCAGCGGCAGAAAGATTTCATTCCTCCTAAAGAGAAGCCAGCCGTGAAGAAGAGCAAACCAGGTACAGCAAACACCACACACACGAGTCACTAAATACTTCACAATACAGTATGCATCCAGAAACATACACCACGCTTTCATATATCGTGTCATAAAAATACTATTACTAAAATATATTAAATACTAAAATATTCTATTATAATTAATAATAATAATAACTGTAATATAAAAAAAAAAGAATAATAAATATTTTTGAAAATTAATTTTAAATTATACATATATGTGTGTGTGTGTGTAAGTGTGCTTTTATCCAGAGCAACTTATATTAATTGTGCAGTTTTTATTGTTTTATGTATTTATAAAAAAATAAAAAGAATAATAAATATTTTTTGAAAATTAATGTGAAATTATTTATATATATATATGTGTGTGTGTGTGTGTGTGCTTTTATCCAGAGCAACTTATATTAATTGTGCATTTTTTTTTTATGCATGTACTAATAAAAGTCTTTAGTCACTACTAGTAATATTGGTTAGTAGCATTCCTGGTAAAATGACTTTAAATGTGTGAATAATTCAACTGAAATAAGCATGCAAACTTATGATATTTATTATTTATTATTCTCTTCTTTTTAGCAACAGCCGAAAACAAAATTGATATTCAAGCCATTAAAGAAAAAGTGAAGAAAGCGAAAAGTAAAAAGCTCGGAGCTCCTCCTGTAAACCCCGAGACGCCTTCAGTGAAAGACGGCAGACGGAAGAAAGTCAAGAGCTAATGCGCGTCGCTCAATCTGATCTCTGCTGATCTGACTGTGATCCTGATCGTTGTTGTAACGTTGTGTTTATTAGTCAGTGTGTTTATATAAAAGATGTTTGGTTTCAAACTTTGTCAGCATCATTATAACACCTGAATGAATCTCAGGCATTTATTAGACTTTAGTGTGTAGGAGGCGAGGAATAAGAGGCGGAAACTGGAAGTTGCTTTGGATAAAGATGCATTGATGTTCCTCTCTGTCCCAGTGGAAAAGTGGCTTTGGCTGAATGTGGACTTTGTTTTATGAGTGAGATCAGGATGTTTAATTTATATGCAAACAGCTTATAACAGCACTGTAGGCAGTAAACGCAGGCAAACATGAGCGGGACTGATATGAGTCTGATAATCACAACCGCCAGGCAGAATGAGCCGCAGGATGACAGCACAGGGTCCCAGTCGAGTCCATTTATAACCTTCACACACGGAGTTATTTATACTGTTATAGCTGTCTGCTGCTCAAAAGATAAATGCAACAGCCCAAAAACACTTGAGTCACTCTGACAAATGTCTAAATGTCATTGCATTTGCAGTGTTTCTCAGCTAGTTTTGTGTTAGAACCAAGATTTTATGTTGCATTGTATTAGCGGTGACCCAAACAGAACCAGAATCGTAAGGAACAAAATTGGAAAATTTGTCATTTTTTGTAAATGCTTAAACAATGGAGACATATGGAAGCTTATTTTCACCATGGAATAAAAATCTAAGAAACGTAATTGTGATCTCACAGATCTTAGAAAAAAAAGTTCATTGCTAAAAAAGTTGCAATTACCATTTTTATTTTTATTTTATTCCATGGTGGAAACAAAAAAACAGAATTTTGAATTGTAAACTCAGAATTCTGAGGAAAAAAGTCAGAATTGCGAGATATAAACTCAGAATTCGAAGAAACAAAAGTTAGAATTGCAAGGTAAAAAGATGCAGTTACCTTTTTTTTATTCCATGCCGGAAACAAATAAACAAAAAACAGAATTGCAAGATGTAAACTCAGAATTCTGTGGTGGAAACAACAACAACAACAACAAAATAATTCTGAGATGTAAACTCAAAAAATCAAAATTGACTCTAAATAAAATTGGAATTCTGAGGAAAAAAGTTAGAATTGCAAGAGATAAATTAGCAGTTTGAAGAAAAAAGTTAGAATTGTGATTAAAAGTTGGAATTATCGTTATTTTATTCTGTGGCACAAAAACAACTGTGAGATGTAAACACTGAATTCAGAAAAAAAAACCTCACAATTCTGAGTTTATAACTTGCAGTTTTAAGGAAAAAGTTTGAATCGTGAGATACAAACTCACAGTTGTGAGAGAAAAAGTTGCAGTGACCTTTTTTTGTGTTTTTATTCTGTGGCAGAAATAAGCTTCCACAGAAACATGATTCACTGTCTGCAGGTTCAGTGTTCCTAATATTAGGTGAGTTTCAGTGGTTTCATTCTCTCAAGAGAAGGAAATTCACTACACAAAGCAATGCATCTGTTGTAAACGATGATCATCCTATTTAATGCTTATTTTTGTTATCTTGAGTAGTTTTGTTCGTGGTTTCATGCCACATAATCAGCTTCTGACATCAACGAAAGCATTTTGAGTGCAGACACAGACACCCGTTACAGCGATGACATTCAGACATTTCATCCCCTTGGAATTATAAGGTTCTACCTGACTTTTTTTTCAAAATTGAGTTATTCACATACTTATTTTGCGACAGCTTATTTACATTGTGATAGATTTTTTTAATGTTGTGTACATTTTGGGACTTTTTATTTAAAAAAACAAAAAAGGTTCCATCTGCACAGTCGAATGGAATGCAAAAACTTTGAAGCTCAATATCGCAAAACTACTCGGAATGCAGATAGAAGCTTATAATTCCAAGGGGACGATTTGTAATTGTGTATGAAGTGAAGAAAAGCTTTCTGGGCTCAATATAAACAGTTTGAGAGATCAGGAGGAGACTTGCTCTAAGGTGCATCGCGGGTGGAGTTTCCTGTGAAAGGAAGTGATAGATATGAAGTAAAGTGGTTTTGGGGAAGGGAGTGTCTTTCTTGTTATAAACACTTGCGGCAGAGGTTTTCTTCACATGTCTCTAGTCTGCAGCATCTGCATGAGCGGAGACACACCTCGATAATTTCCTCTGTTGAAAATGAAGTGGCAACACATTTACTGTAAGAAGTATGAAATTATTTTCCTGCATCTTCACACCAGCCAATGAGGTTTAATTTTGTACACTGTAAGAAAAACGTCTGTAGAAAACAGAAACGGTACTAGTGTTTTTCTGACAGGACATTTTCCGTTAATTCATAGTAACACAGTACAGTGGGCCCTTTACTATAGAAGCTTGTTTTGAATTCAGAGAAAAAAGTCAGAATTCTGAAGAAAAACAAAATTTGATCATTGCAAGATATAAACTCAGGAATCCCCCCAAAAAAAATAAAAAAATTAATTGTCAGAATTGTGTGACGTAAGTTCAGAATTCTGAGAAAGAAAAATGTAGATTGCGAGATGCAAATTCTGAGAAAAAAAGTGCATGATGTAAACTCACTCAAATTTTAAAAAATAAATAAATTGCGAGAGGTAAACTCAGAATTCAGAAGAAAAAATGTAACGTTTCTAGATATAAACTCGGAATAAAAAAAAAAAGGTCTGAACTGTCAGATGTAAACTCAGAATTTTGAGAAAAAAGTCAGAATTGCCAGATAAAAAGTCACAATTTTATATTTTTTTTTTACTCCGTGTTGGAAACAAGCTTCCATACTTTCCAGACTTTTCTTGTAAAGTGTAGCTAATAGTTAACATGACGTAACAGTGAACAACACTTTTACATCATCTAGCAATGGGTTAATGTTGTTTTATAAGTGGTACAGTGGGTTTAGAAAAGAATCAGCCCCTTTAAAATAATCACATTTTGTTGCTTTGTAGCCTGAAATGAAGACGGACACAGTTTTTGTTTTATCTAGCTGTATTAACTCAGTGCAAGTAAAAGATAAAACACCAACATGTCCGAAAAAACAAAACAAAAACAGAATCACTGAGTTGGAAAAAGGATCAGCCCCTCCTAAAAATGACTTGTAAAATCTTCTCAATGGCACACAAAGCCATTTGACTTTCAGCTGTGCTCATTTTGATCAGCTCAGCATGAAAAGAGCTTTATTATTAAGTGTTGCAGCAGCTGCTAATGACTGATGAGAAACACCGCTTTATTAGCTTTCATAGTTTCAGTATTGATTTGGCATCCTGCACATATGCAGTGGTTTGCATACTTGCGTTGGTGCGTAATTGCACACATATATGATTCCAGGCTTTGTTGAGAAGGGTGTTTCAGCCACACGTCATCCCACGTCTGCACACAAACACATGCACACACTATGGCTTCATTAATGATCGAGAACGAGATTTCATCTTATGATTGAGACATAGACACACATGCAATCTTTCGGGAAATTGTGTTCATTCCCTAAAACAGCCTTAAAACTGGTGTAAAGGACATTTGGGCCTTTAGTGTTCGACTTGTCAAGCTGGGAGACCATTTAAACCAGCTGAGACCAGCAAACCAACTTAGGCTGGTTTTTTCTAGCAGGACATGCATGCATGTTACTTACATAATCTGATGGATTTCCTATAGGAGATGACACAGGATATTGCATGAGAAGAAAAAAATTTGGACGGGATGTGATTAACTGAATTCTAAAAAAGCCAATTCAAATATTAATAAATACTGTAATATTATATAAGTAATACTAAAACAACACTGATGTCTATTGTAGTTTATATTTTGCATATTTTATTTTACAGTGGGATCTGAAAACTAGAAGTTAAAATCATTTTGACTCCAATAAAACACGATATTGCATGAGAAAAAAAACTATGACAGGATGTGATTTTATGAGGAATTGATTGGATCCTAAAAATCTCATTTAAAATATTAATAAAAGCTTTAAAATTATATAAGTAATACTAAAACAACACTGATTTCTGTTGTAGAGGATATTTGATATTGAAGGATACTGCATGAGAAAAAGTGATATTAATATTAATAAATGCTCTAAGTAATATTAAAACAACACTGATGTCTATTATTGTTAATATTTTACATATTTATTTTATTTTACAGTCTAAAACTAAAGTGAAAATCCTTTTATTTCCAATGAAACAGGATATTGCATAAGAAAAAAATGCTATTAATATTAATAAATACTATAAGTAATATTAACACTGATGTCTGTTGTAGTGTATATTTTACAGTGGTGTTTAAAAGTCTCGAACTAAATGTGAAAATCCTTTTTTTTTTTAAATAAAAAATAATATTAATAAATACTATAATAGTATATAAGTAATACAAAACAACACTGATGTCTTACGTAGTTTATATTTTGTATTTTATTTTACAGTGGGTTTTAAACGTTAAATTAAAAGTGAAAATCTTTTTTTTTCTCAATGAAACAGGATATTGTATAAGAAAAACTTCTCTTGCACAATGAGATCAGGAACAAGTACTGTATGAAGACAGTAAACGGGGTTCATGTTAAAAATCTTAGGACATCAGGAAACATCTGTTATTTACCATGTAATGCATGTTCGCGGCTGCAGGCTTCACACTGGCGCGTTGTGTGTTATGTTTTCTCACGCATTCCTCAATAAACACTGGATCCGTGATATCAAAGAACGCCAAACCCAGCAGAACTGAGAGAGAGAGATCAGAACATAAAAATAGTCAATCATCACTGAGTTTGACTGTTAAACTTACTGTACAACTGGTAAACATTCAGGGTATCTGCGGGGTAAGGTTTCCTGTTAGTGGTTTGCTCACTTCTGCTTTTTCACAGAGCATCTGACTTAGAGGAACGATATTTATATCCAGAGCTACAAGTTGTAGTACTAATTCCAAATTGCATGACAAAAATTGTAGTTAGTAACGTAATCCATTAGCTTTACACGTTTTAGTTAATATAATCAGACTACTTTTAGATTACTTTTGACCTAACTCGATTTAAATCAGATAATCTTGTACCATATTGATATAAAAATACCAAGAGAAAGGAAAATATATTCCAATAACAAGTGCATTAAATATTACATTACGTCACGGATTCCCAAACTGGGGTTCGTGAAGGAACTGTAAGTTTTAAAGCTACATAATTTTGGAATCTGATTATGTAATCCAGATTACGTGTAATCAGTTACTACCCAGCACTGTTTACATCAGAGATGTTAACGCCTCTGAATGGTGCCACATTGGTTGCATACCACACTGGGTTGTGGGTTAAACCACTTCACCTCTTCACCATTTGAACCCTGCTTACCAGTCTATTATAGTCTATTATACCTCTCGTACAATGATTGCAAAACTGTTTTTTAGCATATGGAGCTTCATTAACTGCATGTAGATTGGTGCGGCTGTGGAAATCAGCAACCTGCAGCAGTGCGTCGTGTTTCTCTTTTCCTGATGTGTGAATGCTTGAGAGCAGCGATGCAGGGTCTTATTTAGAGATGCCACTGCGATACGTTGGAAACGTGTTTTTCTCTGACCCGAAATGTTTCTGTGCTTGCAAAATGATCATCAGCATTACTTTTGTTAATTAAAACTATTAAAAATGTGAAATCAATTGAAATAAAGCCAAGCTAAAATAAATATATAAAAATTAAAAGAATTAAAAAGGAAAAAAAAAAAGAATAAAAAATAAATAAAATATTAGATGAAAAACGTAAACTTAAAAGCCTGGGCAGCATTGAGTTTAAATTGAAGTGCTAAAATTACTAAATGTAAAACAAAAATTAAGCTAAAAAGAAATAAAAATGACAAAAGCACATATTAAAATTACTAAAACTAAAATGTAAATAAAAACTGAAAATAAATCTATTTCAGTATATTAATGAGTAGTATAATAGAAGTAATAATTAAAATCAAACTAAAACAGCAGTGATCTGTTGTAGTATATTTATTTGATAAATAGTCTATTGTAATACATCTATGTACATATTTATTTTATTTTCCAGTGGGATTTAAAATCTAAAACTAAATGTGAAAATCCTTTTTGTCATTACAAATTATATAATAAAAATTTGAGTGAAAAGTGGAATATAAATCTGAAATATTTCTTCCACATTTCATTTTTTTCCCCCTCCAAAATCTGTTTCTGGGTTTAAATGAATTTTTTAAATCACAGATTTTCAGTGTGGTCTCAAACTTGTGACTCCGTTGATATTTCATTTGATTGAAAAATACACAGTTTCTTGAAGCATTTATTTGCGAAATGATGTTTACATTCTTTTTTTGTAATAATTCAAGATTCAAGTACACTGTAAACCCCGATAAGTTAACATAACTCAATAAAAGGCAACTGATTGATGTGCATTAACAGTGTTAATGTTTTTAGAAATTAAATATTTTTATTACATGCTACATGTACTTTTTGACTAAAGTTTCATTCAAAGTCTACTCAAATATTATAAGTTATAATGACTCAGTTTTCGATCACCTTTGCCATTGTATTAACTTAACAAAACTTTAAAAAATTAAGTTATATACTTAAAGGAGTCATATGATGCGATTTCAATTTTTCCTTTCTCTTTGGAGTGTTACAAGCTCTTGGTGCATAAAGAAGATCTGTAAAGTTGCAAAGACTAAAGTCTCAAATCCAAAGAGATATTCTTTATAAAAGTTAAGAGTCAGCCACGCCTACCTAAAACGGCTCGTTCTAACACGCCCCCACATGTCTACATCACTATGTGGGAAGATTTGCATAACGCCGCCCAAATGTTCACGCAAAGAAAGAAGGCGTAACTTTTATTCTCGCTGTAGTATTGTTGTTGCTGCCGCCGCCATGTCGTGAAGACGCTGTGTGTTTCGTTGTGAAAGCGAAACTACTTTGTTTGGTCTTCCAAAAGAGGACGATATCCGCTTCGTCATGCCTAGAGCTGATCTGTGCTGGTCGCTGAGGAAATACATCAACTTAGTGCTGTGGATCGCCGGATCGGCTTTCACCGTGGACGAAGCGGAGTCCAGCCCGGGGTCGTCACATGTGGTTGCCGCTCCTTCGTCGAATCTGCTGGCCCCAACCCCGCCGCTTCAGCTCACTCTATCCTGGCCTCAGCGCACGCTAAGCCGGGGCTTCCGCTTACGCTAGGCCGCCCTCAGCTCACTCTATCCCGGCCTCAGC
>NW_015548309.1:5483318-5494213 GCF_001515605.1 Sinocyclocheilus anshuiensis
ACATTTCATTACACCAAATACACAAAATAATGTTCTTTTTAGCAGCATGTCTTGTCAAATGACTGCGATAACCATGATGCACGTGTGTGTTTGAGTTAAGAAAGCGCACAGCCGTTACTGCTTTCACAGTTAGTCTGAAGGAAACCGTCCCAGTCTGGTGCTGATAGAGGCAGTTCTGTCTGAAAATGATTCCAGAACCTGACAATAAAACAACAACAGATATTATCAGAGGTGGACAAAGTACACAATTCCATTACTTGAGTGAAAGATACTGCTGGGTATTACTCCATTACAAGTGAAAGTTGTAAAGACAGAGTTTTACTTAAGTAAAAGTACAGAAGTACTTGCTTTTAAAAGTACTTAAGTACCAAAAGAAAATTCCTTTTTTATGTCAATGCACTGTTTTATTATTGTTGTGTGTAATACTCGCAATACCTTATACCTTACAATACATTACAACTACTGAATACACTGACTAACTTTTGGAATAAAGAGCTTTTAGAATGATAAAAATGTCTTATTATTAAATTGTTGTAAATAAATGTCATATCTGCAACTGGTCGGTGTTCAAAAAATGCTGGGAAATCACTTCACGTAACCCTACAAGAGTGATTACTGATAGGCGGTCTACAAAATAAAAGTCACGTTTTAGAGATGAAAAGTAAATAAATAAATCACCCACTGACTTTCAAAGCTGCTGCATAGAAACGACTTTCTACTTCGAGGACCTTGATAGAAATGTAGCGGAGTGAAAAGTACGATATTTGTCTTTCAAATGTAGTGTTTCCAGAAGAAATAATACTCAAGTAAAGTATACAGATACTCAAAAAGTGCACTCAAGTAAATGTACTTTGTTACTGTCCATGTCTGGATATTATAGAGCACATGAATCTGCAAAGTACATCTGATTTCCACAGCTAAAAACATACTTTATGAATCTGTGTGATGGTTTTTTAAGTATGCAAAATGTTAAAACCTTCATATTCTTTACATAAGTGCATTGGGGTACCAGCAGGTGAATACCATGGTAAATGAAGAAAATTGGTCTGTATGCGTCATTAAAAATAGTTTTAATTTCGTAATTAGAAATGCATCTGATTTTCATAATTTAAAACATACTTTATGAATCTTTGTAATATTTTTTTAATGTTAAAACCTGATTTTTTGAAGTACCTTGGGGTACCTTGTAAATACTATGGTAGATGAATAAAATCACAGATTTTTGTCTGAATGCAAAATGTTTTTCTCTGACTTGAAATGTTTGTCATGTTAGCAAAATGTCTATAAGTGTTGTTGTTGTTTTTTAAACTAGATCAAATTAAAAATATTGAACACTGAACAATATAAACGTTCAATGAAAAACTTAAAAAATAAATAAATTAAAATTTGAAAATAAAATAATATAACCTGAAACAAAATAAAATTGAATTTAAGTAAATTAGTACTAAAGTACTAAAAAACTGAAATAAAAAAATAAAGCTAAATATTAAAAATAATTGCAACAGTGGCAATTCTGTCTGAAAACGATTCCAGAATTTGGCAATAAAAAAAAAATATATAAAATAATACGAAATAATATTATAGATCTAATACATATGAACTTTAATCTGATTTCCATAGTTAAAAACATACTTTATGAATCTGTTTCTTTCTGTGTAATTTTTTTTAAACATGCAACATGTTAAAACTTGTACCATGTAAATATGGTACATGAATAAAAATTCGTCTGACTGCAACATATTTTTCTCTAACTAGAAATGTTTGTCATAATGTTGTTATATAGTGTTTTTATTGTTTTAAAACTATCAAAAATAGTTTTTGTTAATTGAAATAAAGCTAAAATAAAATATAAATGTTCAGTGAAAAACGTGACTTTTTAGAAAGTTTTTGAAAATTAAAAATAAATAAACTGCGATAAAATAAGGCTAAATTAAAGTACTAAAACCTGAAATAAAAAAATAAAGCTAAATATAAATATTTAAAAATATTTGCAATAGTGGCAATTCTATCTGAAAATGATTCCAGAGTCTGCCAATAAAAAAATACATATGAAAATAATGTATTAAGACACATGAACGTGATATGAATTTGCATCAGATTTCCATAGTTAAAAACCTTTTAAAAAATATTCAACATCCATATGCTTTGAGGTACCTTGGGATACCACGTAAATACCACGGTAAATGAATAACATCACAGATTTTGCCATGATATTTCCACACTTGTTTCATATTGTGATGATGTTGTTCGCATGTATTTTACTTGTGGTGATAAACATCAGGATCTCGACTCATTCTGTTATTGTAGCCGATGTACAGGTCATCCCACAGCCGCCCGTTCAAAACCACGTGTCTCATCACATTAACTCGATTCTTGATCTGAAACACACATTTTACTCATTAGTTTGGATTAGACTTCAGCGTGCATCTCATCCTGCTCAGTTTGTACCTCCTCAAACGCGTGATCTCTCTCCGGACGCTCGTCTGGGAAAGAAAGATCCAGAAAGTCCACTAGATAGTCGTAACCTCCCTTCAGAGGCTTGAAATCATCCTCCGTCTCAATGACCTGAGAGTTAGAGTTTAAAGTTTAGTTCAATGCCACTCAGAGTTAGAGTTTAATGCATCTGTTTATGGGTTTGTTTGTGCATGAAGCTGCTTTATGTGTGAAATCCACCAGGAGTTTGGCTATAATGTATATGATTTACCCGAATGACCAGATTGTAGCCTTTAAATCCTGCCCAGTTATAATAGTACTGGATCCAGCTTTTGCATTTAAAGATTTCAGCTGAAACGGAAGCTTTCAGTTCCTCCAAATATAAGTCAAAGTCCCAACTGTCCTTATAGATCTTTGTGCCGTTGGGCGGTTCAGTGATAGCACTCCTATGGTTATGATATTAAAACCAGAAAAGAAAATCATGTTGATGGAAAAACGGGAAGAAATAATAACAGAATAACACTCATGCATATGTGACCCTGGAGCACAAAACCAGTCATAAGGGTCAATTTTTTTAAATTGAGATGTATACATCATCTGAAAGCTGAATAAATAAGCTTTCCATTGATGTATGGTTTGTTAGGATCGGACAATATTTGGATGAGATACAATCATTTGAAAATCTGGAATCTGAGGGTGCAAAAAAAAAAAAAAAATCAAAATATTGAGAAAATCGCCTTTAAAGTTGTCCAAATTAAGTTCTTAGCAATGCATATTACTAATCAAAAATTAAGTTTTGATATATTTACGGTAGGAAATTTACTAGATATCTTCATGGAACATGATCTTAACTTAATATCCTAATGATTTTGGCATAAAAGAAAAATCTATAATTTTGACCCATACAATGTATTTTTGGCTATTGCTACAAATATACCCCAGCGACTTAAAACTGCTTTTGTGCTCCAGAGTCACATATGATCATAACAACATAATTCTGACATGCAACCTGCTAATGAACATGTTGATGCGCAGTCAGTTTCTGAACTGGTGAACAGTTAATGTGAAATGGAAATGAAACGGATGCAAAAAGGCTAAAAACAATACAGATAGTTTATATATAATCACTTGAATTTATGAAATGCATAATTATTCAGCCTATGTCTTGTTACAGGATTGTTATACTGTAGTAACTAAAACTAGAACTAAAACCCAAACTATATAAAAGTTACAAGTTTTTTGTCCAAAATGAAAAGTAATAACATTTTTTAAAATATTAATTGAACATAGTTAAAAAAAATCTTTCAGTTTTGTTAATTGAAATAAAATATATATATAAAAAAAGGTTAAACATATTTCACAATATTAATAATTTTTTGTCAGGATCCTTTGATGAATATAAAGTTATTATTAATAATAATACAATTAAAAAAATCTTTATATTAATTAATTAAAATGCTATTATCAATAATTTTAATTGTAATAATTAATCATAATATTATTAATAATATTAAAATTAAATAAAAACTTCTTTCAGTTGCCAAGGCAGCATTTCTCATTTTCATTTAGTTTAACGTGATCTAAAATGAATAAAAAATAGTAAATATTACATAGACAAATAAAAAACAATAACTAATTCAAAAAATTCAAACACACTTAACTAATTACTAAAACTTAGTTAAAATTAAAACGAAAACTGAAAATACAAAAATAAATAAGTTCAAAATAATAATAATAATAATAATAAACTTTAATAGTATCTCAGTGGTACTTATGTAACACTGCTGAGAGGGGTTTTTGCATATTGTTTGGCATATGCTGTTCTTGCAAATTTTAATACATTTCATGCACTCAAGATGCATCAGCATGCTCAAATGCTACATATCAATGCTTTCTCCTTATGGGATGTTTAATAAAAAAGCATGTGAACGCACCTGTTGGATGGGTCATTTAGCGCGAGGGCCAAATCCAGGACTGAACCGGGTAAAGGAGTCCAGGTTAAGATGTTCGGACAGCTCTTCCTTATCGATTCATTCAGATCTGCTGCGCTGTTCTTAATGTTTGTCTCCTTTATGTACCTGTTAGTCATGTTCATACATTTCATACTTTGATGGCTGTACATATACACTACAGTCAAAAGAGTGAAATAATTGAGTTTTTTTTTCATGTGTTTTGGCTGAATTTTATTTGACGAAAAATACAGCAAAAACAGTAATATTGTGAAATATTATTTCAATTTAAAATAGTTGTTTTCTATGTGATTATCTTTTAAACTGTAATTTATTTCTGTGATCAAAGCTGAATTTACTCCAGTCTTCAGTGTCACATGATCTTCAGAAATCATTCTAATATGCTGCTTTGCTGCTCAAGAAACATTTCTGATTATTATCAGTTGAAAACAGTTGTGCTGCTGAATATTTTTGTGGAAACCGTGATACATTTTATTTTTCAGGATTTTTTGATGAACAAAAAGTTCAAAAGAACAGGGTTTATTAGTAATATAAATACTACTACTAATAATAATAATAATGATTAATAATGCAATTAAAATATATTAAAAATAGTGATATTAATAAAAATATATTTTATTTTTTATAAATAACTATTAACAATGATACAGTTAAAAATATCTTATTAATAATAGAAATAATAATAATTTTTATCTGTAACACATTCTTAATATTTTTGTGGAAACAGGATTCAGGACGTTCTGGCTTGTGCATGTGATTTCATGTTGACCGTACTGATGTTTTCAGTGTGTTGCATGCAGTAGTTAAATGTTGACTAGCTGTGATAAAGCTCACTGAAAGAGTTGTGTTCACCTGTCAGAGGGATGCGCTTCAGTGAAGTACCCAGCAAACGGGCAGTAGATCTTGGGCTGCAGTGATTTCACCAGCTGCGTCTTATATTTTAACAGTTTCTTCCTCTCGTTCTTGATGAAATCTGCCTTCCAGCTTTCTGTCAGTAAAAAAATGCATTATGCATTTCCTGAACGGTTGCCAGTTCCCATAATGCACCTGTTTAAAGCGTCATGTGTGACTCACCGGTGTATTTGCCGGCATGGAAGGTCATGGGGAAACCGGAGGCGCCGCCAGCGAAGTCGCTCATCATCACATCAACGCCGTGAGGAAGACGTCCATTGTTTGGTCTGGTGCAGTCCACCGTGTTCAGGATCATGTGACCTTGGAATTTATTTATTTATGTTTATACAACCTTTTTAGCAACATTGTGCATTTCAAAGGGGGTTTAGGCACTTTGAGTTTAACCATTAATTTCATAATTGAACCATCTCAACATAATCTTAATGTAAAACTACCTTACTGTTCAAATGTTTGGGGCCACTTTACTTTCACATTCATAGAATTTTTGTGGACATATTTTTTCAGCATTTTATCAGATTTGTAACAACAAGTGTCAAATAAACACACGCTTGCCGACAACATAAAAGCTTGAGGGTGTAAAAAGTTTGAAAGTGAATAATTCGAAATGCATTAGTATTGTAACTTAAAATAATAATGTTTTAAATGTAATTTTAAAGTACACTTATATTATTAAAAATCTTCATTTTTTTATAATTAGAAAAAAAATATATATATATAAAATGTAATCAAATATATGAAATACGCAAGCCAGTTTTTATTTATTTATTGAAAAAAGAGAATACTCCTATTCATCAAGGATACATTAAATTGATCAATAGTGACAATAAATGCATTTATAATGTAAAAGATTTCTATTTTATATAAATGCTGTTCTTTTAAACTTTATTCATCAAGGAATCAAATGTATCTCTGTTTCCACAAAAATATTGGGCAGCACGACTGTTTTAAACATTGATAATAATCAGAAATGTTTCTTGAGCAGCAAATCAGCATATTAGAATGAGTTCTGAAGATCATGTGACACTGAAGACTGGAGTAATGATGCTGAAAATTCAGCTTTGATCACAGAAATAAAATACAATTTACAATAGATTCACTCAGGAAACAGTTAATAATATTTCACATTTTATACTGTATTTTTGAGCAAATAAATGCAGCCGTGGTGAGCATATAAGACTATTTAAGCGTCATTTAACTTCTGATAATTTAACCCTAAAACAGGCAAGAGTGGAAAATGATCAGCAAAAAATCATTTCATGTCACTTTTTATATCATATGGACGACTATTTAAGCGTCATTTAACTTCTGATAATTTAACCCTAAAACAGGCAAGAGTGGAAAATGATCAGCAAAAAATCATTTCATGTCACTTTGTATATCATCTGGACTTAAGTAAAACATATTCAAAGGAATTTTTGTAATATATTTTGGATTTTGGAGTTGTGTCTCATGTTGCCCTGTTAGGGTATAAAAAACAGCCCAAGTCATCAATAATTCTATGATTTATTTGATGCAAACAAATATGTAATATTCAAAATATGCTGCATGTATGACATGTCTTAAGTGTCCTAAATTTGAGGCACAGACATTTCTTGTATTTTTACATTTCTGAACTGTCTCGTCTTCATTCTTAGGGGTGGGCAATTTCACCCCTTGAGGTCCACTGTCCTGCACGGTTGAGCTCCATCCCTAAATAATCATATAATGCAATTTATGTAACACCATATAATTTTTTTATGTAATCCTGAAGACTTTTGTTAGATTTTTCAGATGTGTTTGATCAGGGTTGGAGCTAAACACTGCAGAATGGTAGCCCTCCAGGAGCAGGGTTGGACACCCCTGTTCTATTATAAAATGAGCTGTGTGAAAAAAAAAATCTAGTTAAAAATGCAAAGATGTAGTCAGCTAAATGTAATATTATCAGTTTTACATGCACGATTTTTAAACTCAAGATAAATAGAAAGGGGACTGTGTACAAGGGGCCCCAAGGCCAGGAGGGCCAATAAGGCTCTTCGCTAAGGGCCTCTTGCCCTGGTATGCGATTTCTACTCAGGGGGATCCGCTCCCCTTGATGCGATTTATAATCCCCATCCACCCCCCACCCCACCCCTCTGAGAGAATTTTTATCAAGGGGATGGAAAATTCTTCCTCGTGCCTCATACAAGAGACTAAAGAATATGTATGCTGTGGTATACGTTGCCTGTTTAAGGGTTAAATGTAGCAGAAGGCAGTTTTGTTGGCATTGAAACGGTTTAAACTGCATTTCTAAGGCTGAAAATTAACAGATAATTCTTTCACACCCTTGAAAGTGTTGCTGTTTTTGTGCACTTGAAGACTCGAAGGCTATTTTGCCTTCGTCAGGGTGTTTGCCTGAAGACTTCGTA
This sequence comes from Sinocyclocheilus anshuiensis, assembly GCF_001515605.1. NCBI lineage: Eukaryota > Metazoa > Chordata > Actinopteri > Cypriniformes > Cyprinidae > Sinocyclocheilus > Sinocyclocheilus anshuiensis. The sequence continues at coordinate 5,491,018 of NW_015548309.1, forward strand.
TGCGTGTAATGTGTCCTGACACCTTCATGTAACACATGTTGTAGATAAAGGCAGAAAAATGCAACCAAACCTCATTATTTTTAAGCTATTAATCTTTCCTCGAACAGAGTCCGAACAGCACAATGTCACGCAACCCATCAGTGTAAATGAGCAGCAAAATACCTTTATACTCCACGATCAAGCAGGTGTCCATCTCAGGATGAACTCCGTCCATCAGAATCATAAATCGCAGGTGCTCATCGACCTTCAAATGATGGACAAGCCAAAATGAAGAAAAATATAACACGTGAAAAAGAGTAAAAGAAAAAAAAACATACATTCTGCCACACGCCGAACGGCACCACGTTGATGTTTGTTAAATTCACTCCACTTTTTTCAAGATACCTGCAACGAAATGAAAACACAGACATGATTCCCAAACTTTTTTGTCAGTCAAAACCCTTAGACATAATATATTTACTTAAAATGTTTAAGTTAATAATTCAATTCAAGTTAATATTTCAGTTTAACAAAACATTAGTATGTTTACGGTTCTCTGATGTCGATTAATGGTCACATGATATGCAAGTAAATTTTTTCTTGTTAAGTGTTTTATTTTCATTGTTTTTATTTTAAAACTATGTATAGGGCTGCACAACCAAAAAATTATACTGTGATTGTCGTCATATATTAAAAAAATCATATCGTATAGTTTTGAATGGGGAAAAATGCAACGCTCAATATGGCCGCTCTATAGAACGAAGCCCTGCCTTCTGAGTAAAAGAGCCAATCGCTAATCGGTAAAGTCAGCGCGTCACTGCAGCTGCCAGAAGTCCCGGTTTCTATAGAAACAGTCAGTGTTCTGAGACGTGCGTTCAGGACTGCGCATGCGCACTGGCTGGTCTAGCCTGAAAAATAGGCTTTTTTTAACGCTATTTGAGCAAAAGAAACAACATTTATGAGATTTCATTGGTGATTTCAAATATGAATTTTAACTTTGACTTTGTATTGTGGGAAGCTGCCTCTCAGTCATTTCTTACTTATAGCAAAAAACAGAACAATGTCTAAAAGCTGTTGTGTGACAAGGTGTACAGCAAACAAGCTAAAAAAAGACACAGAACTGCGTTTTTAAGCTGTTGACCCCAAAAAAATGAGCGTTTAAGGACACAAAAGTAGAGCGCAACGTGTCATACTACACCCACTGGAGGGAAACATCAGCGACAGGAAACATTCATTATTTTTAACCTTATCAAAGGATGAGAGATATATTGAGAAACTACATTTTAGTTTTCCCTCCAGTCCCACGCGAATGTTTCCCTCCACTTAATTTAGACTTCATTTCCAGCGATATCATCGACTTGATTGCACAGACACTATTTAAACTGAACTGAGCTGGATGATGGCATCACTGAATTCAGTGATGAACAGCCTTTAGCTGAAAATTGATTATTTACTATTGTCATTTTGCATTATTGACACACTATATTCGTATTTAATGCTGTACAGTTGCTTTGACACAATCTTGTTAAAAGCGCTACACTGTAAAAAATGACCATAAATTTAACGGTAAAAGACTGTAAAAATGCTACAGTAAAAACTAAAGGTGACTTGACTTGACCTTGTCACACAGCAGCTTTTAGACATTGTTCTGTTTTTTGCTATAAGTCAGAAATAACAAGGAGGCAGCTTCCCGCAATACAAAGTCAATGGAGAGGGTCGGATTGCCCCCCCCCCCAGTGTGTGCGTGGCCTAAATGCGCTCTGTCTTTATGCCAAAGCCACCTCATTATTGGCAGCTACAGATTTGAAAAACAATAAGGCGGGAAAAATCTAGATTAAAGAACCCTAAACTCTGGAGCTCAACCATCCAGCAGACTATCAACAAACTCTCAACTCTTTTTAAAATTGGAACTTGTCATTTTGTATGAACATGTCTCATGTCGCTACTCCTAAAACTTCCCGACACAAAGAACAAAGACTCTACTGCTGATGGGAATTTTCAAAGGACTCTGTAAGGCTGGAAGAATCTCGAATACTGAGATACGGACAATACAAACAGTGATTTAACATTCAGGCATCTGTTCCCACACCCCACTAAAACAACTTTCACTTCTTTCTCCTTCACATCTGTTCCTACTTCTCACTATTTCCTCAGTTCACTCAAAATGTTTATATGCAAACACGTTTTATGTGAATGCGAGTCATGTTTGGTGTCATTTGAAATGTCTCAGTGCAATTAGTACAAAGGTCTCATTTCCACAGACGTAATCCTAATAAAGATTTGAGAGTATAGGGTTACTTTGGGTGTGCTGTGCACTCTATATCTAAATGACCTCAATGGGATGTGAACTCCCCAGGTTTAATCTGAACGGTCAGTTCATAGCCCTGGTTGGAGAATGTTTTTCTTGGTCTCAGTACTTAAGGAAGTGTTATTGCAAAAGACTCAAGGCACTTCTGTGGCCAGATGAGCACATATTCATTCTCTAAAAAAAAAAAAAAAGCCAAATTTTTGGTTCCTAAATAACTTTTCAGTGAAAAAACATATTTTTTCTCAGTTTGAAGACCATTTAAAAAAATCAAAAGAACCTTTTTCACTATAAAGAAGCTTTTGGGGAAATGGAAAAGCTCTGTGGATGTTAAAGTTTCTTCCCAGAACCACAGATTCCAATGAAGAACTTTATTTTTAAGAGTGCGTTGTCCTGAAGAACCCTTTTATGCTGAAATGATTCTTTGTGTTACAGATTAGGGACTGTTTATTCCCACCATTTTGTTTTTCAAATCGGTAACTGTTGAAGTCACATCATTATAGGTAATAGTGAGGTGACAGTGACTACGTTTACATGGACATCAGTAATCTAATTATTTACCTTATTCTAAATAAGCCAATATTATGATTATGGTGTTGCTTTTAGAATATTCATAGTTCGATTAATGGCACACGTCATTACGTCCCACGTGACGCCGTCCGACGTCCCCTCCGGAATTTCATGTATAAACATATCGTTCGTTTTCGTGATGATGCCATGTACAGTTTTGGGTGTTTCATTTTTTATTTTATGAAAGCTTCAAGTGCAGTTAATTATTTGTACGTGCATACACACAACGGCGGTGTTGAAGCTCTTTATTTGCCGTCAAACGGTTGAGCACTGCCGTGTGTGTATCCTGTCGCAAAATGCGGCGAAAAGTCCTACACGATGGTAATAATGTGATTAAGGTGT
>NW_015548309.1:5502462-5504917 GCF_001515605.1 Sinocyclocheilus anshuiensis
GCGAAAAGTCCTACACGATGGTAATAATGTGATTAAGGTGTTTACATGTCTATTCTGCACTTCAGTAATGCGACTAAAATAGGAATACTCCACATGTCTTAATTCGATTTCGGTTTACTTCGATTATGACTTTAGCCGGATTAAGGTAATCAAAAATCTCTGTTTACATGGTAGATTCTTAATCAGAGTATTGTCTTAATCGTATTAAAATCGATATAGTTGTCCATGTAAACGTACTCATTGACAGTTACAGATTTTTCACGCCTTTTTATTGTTCAAATCGGGGGGCGAGGGGAATCGTATTTGGAATCGTATCACACCAAACAATTTTGAGTGCAATGCACAGTTTGTCCTGTGGGTGGCAGTAATGGAAAAACGTAAAACATCACCAGCTGCTAAATTCAAATCTGGTTTGCTGACTGGCGCAGAACCAGACCCAAGCGGCAACCTCCCGCTCTCTCTCGTGAAGCCAACACGGAAGTGACTTAAACTGTAATTCATCAACTGGCCGCTAGAGGCTGGCTGCAAAAGGGAGTCAATCCCATAGACTCCCCATGTTAAAATGCCCAACTTTACAGCAGAAAAAAACATGTTTACAAAAAATTATTTTGGTCTATATAGCTAATTTTGCCCTTCATGACAACTGTGAGGGGGGTGAATTTTTTTATAACAAACGTATCATTATAAAAATTCACAGTGTTGCTGCAGATGAAATATAATGCCGATAACATGAAATTTTTCAACAGGTTAGATATTGATTATTTATCACTCAAACCCCTTTCTCTACCTGTCTTTTGGTCACGCATATCCGCCATGTTTGTAGTTTTTTGCAGTTATGACGAAATAGTATGTCCCAAAGCTTGCCTACTATACTTAAAAGTATGTATTTTTCTTCACAGAAAGAGTGCATACTTTTAGGGCATAGTATGAGTAGGTGAATTGGGACGCGATGCATTTGTTTACGTTCATAACCGCCATCTTCTTCTACTGGACTGCATGTGGGAGCGCTGAGTACAGTCTTGCGCTACAGCGCCACACTGGTCAAACCGCGTGATTGCAGGCCCTTACATTTGGTCATACGAGACGATAAAAATACTTGTCAATACTTTTTTATTGTCTATGATGTCAACTAATAACCCTCTTTGCCTTTTTTTCAGGTCCGTTCACAAGACCCCATCCAGCAATATGGCGTATAGTGTTCGGTGAGTGGATCAGACGCTTATTTTGGAAGTCTGGTAATACAGATGCATGTTTAAACCAAGCAGCAACCTCCCGCTCTCTCTCGTGAAGCCAACACGGAAGTGACTTCAACTGTAATTCATCAACTGGCCGCTAGAGGCTGGCTGCAAAAGGGAGTCAATCCCATAGACTCCCCATGTTAAAATGCCCAACTTTACAGCAGAAAAAAACATGTTTACAAAAAATTATTTTGGTCTATATAGCTAATTTTGCCCTTCATGACAACTGTGAGGGGGGTGAATTTTTTTATAACTCATCCGTTTAAATTATATTAAGGCTTAAAGTTCTGCATAATTAAGGGCGTGGCCACTTGAGTGACAGGTGGATTGCCGCTGCTGTCACCACCGTCGAGCTAGGTGGGCGTGGCTTCAGCAACCTGCTCCCGCCTCTTTGCCCATTTTCGATTATCCGGGAGTGACGCGCGGTGACGTGCTGCCAAGATGGCGACGGCTGCCTCCGCCCACTTTTGAGCTTCAAAAACGCTCTTCGGAAACCTACGGGTGACGTCACGTACACTACGTCCATGTTTTTATACAGTCTATGAGCCAGACACGTTTTTTTGTTTTTTTACAGCGCTGCGCATTATAACTAATCACACACAGCGCGTGCTCGCTGACTGATTTCTGTTCTCTGGCAAATTTTCTCATCAGAAACAACAAAGTGCAGATGTGCATACGAATGTAGGTAAGATATTCATTTCACAATGTAAACCGCTTGAGTGATTTTAATGGGAGTTTTTGAGATTATTTAAACTCTGGCTAGACTGAAGTCAGTGATAATGTTTTTGATAATGTAAATGTTCTTTCCTCTCTTTCTGTACAAAGAAAGTGTTATAATTAGTAACATACAATGTTTTTGTTAAATTCACATTAAATTCAAAGTCAGTCTTATTAAAAATATTTTATGGCGTGACACCCATATCTGGTACTTAAGTAAAAAGATGGGTTTTTATGTGTAGTTAATAGATTACACTATTATGCTACTTTGCCCATTGGCCTATAGATTAACTAACATAATCTATAAAGGTGCAAAATGCATTTACTTACACATATTTGAGAATCGAGATATTGGTATTATTCATGATTTAGTTAACACGTTTGGGAATATTTCGAATAAAAAGGAGAAAATAAATAAAACATAAACCTATATCAGTTATACAGTGCTATGGTGGCTGCTGTGTGTCACATGACAAGCATGACGAGCCCCCCCCCCCCCC
>NW_015548309.1:5507899-5531033 GCF_001515605.1 Sinocyclocheilus anshuiensis
AAGTTAGTCATATTAAAAATATTTTATGGCATGACACCCATATCTGGTACTTAAGTAAAAAGACGGGTTTTTATGCATAGTTAATAGATTATACTATTAGGCTACTTTGCCCATTGCCTATTAGCCTAATTAGTTAGATCAACTAACATAATCTATAAAGGTGCAAAATGCATTTACTTACACATAATTGAGAATCAAGATATTTCATTATATAGTTAACACGTTTGGGAATATTTCGAATAAAAAGGAAAACATAAATAAAACCTATATCAATAAATAAAGCCTATATCAGTTATAAAGTGCTATCGTGGCTGCTGTGTGTCACATGACGAGGCCTCCCCCCTCCAACCCCCCTTTCACTCGTGTCCCCACAAAAATAATGAGTGCATGACTCCCCTGACACTACAATACAAAATTATTTGTCAGATAAATGAAACATGATGAAACTTTCATTTGAGTTTAAATTGTTATAGCTTACTTCTAGAGATTGCAGTGATACATGACATTGTGAAAATGACTGAATGAATAAAACTGAAAGTAGGTTGAAATGAATTTTAAAAGTCTGGCCCCCAGTCATCTAGAACCGCCACTGTTAACTGACAGAGCCACCTCATTATAGTTATGAGATGTCTTTGGCAGTTACAGATGGGAAAAACCCTAAACTCTGAAGCTCAACCATCCAACTGAGTGTCAACACACTCTCAACAGGTACATATCTTTTTTAAAATGTCTATAAAGTTGCACTTTCAAATTGGAACTGGTTTCCTACCAACCATGTCTTTCTCGTTTTAGTTTAACACAGCATGTAAGTGTGAGCAGTTCTGTTTAGCTTTAAATTATTAAGTATGTTATATATATATATATATATATATATATATACAGAAATGTTTAGAAGTGATAGCCGTAACATCAGTGCAATTGCATATCACTATTTCAGTTTTAATTTGATTAATTGTGCATCCTTATTTGTTTGTTTTAATGTAGCAAACTCTGCTTTAGAGTTCAGTCTCACCAAAACACTGGCCGTGAAGTGTCTCCGACGTAAATGGGAATATCTGGACGCTTCATGGAAAGACGTTGCAACGTCGGGTAGCTGATAGAAAAAGTTAGATTTAAAATGTACAGTTTTGTGGCATAATACAATACAATACAATATTATGGATCAGACACTAACCTCAGGTGATCTGAATGCATGTGGCTGATGTAAATGAGATCGGCCTGACTGAGTCTGTCCATGGCATCAGACGGAGGTTCGTGAAGGAGCCACCAGCCCCTCGCAAACGCTGGTCCTGTGAGCCACGGGTCGAACATCATCCGCTTGTTCCCCGCTTTCAGCTCCATACATGCGTGTGTGATGTAGGTCAACTGAAACACACAGGATCCTTTGATGAAATCGTTTATAGCATTATAAACATCACTTTTGACAGTTTAATGCATCCATCCTTGCTGGATTTCTTAAGACTTTCATGACCCAGGAACAGTATTAATTTGTGCTTCAGTGACGTCAGCTGCATATTGATTTTTCTGTGGTATTTTATTACAGTTTGGTCAAATATTAAAGGGTTGCTAATCAAGCTTCTGTCGTTTTCTTTAAACAGGAAAAATTCTAAGGTAACTGGCGCAGTGTATTCACAAGGGTGTGGATGTGTGAGACAAGACATAAAGTAATCAGTCAACAATGACATACATGCTTTATGGTTTGTTCAAGCAGTTTGTTTACATCAGAAATACATGGTCTGTGTAGCAAACATTTTGTGCATATTTACACTAAAACAAGTCAAATGAAGACGGAGCAGCTCAAATCCGCATCCCCTCCAGAAGCCTGCGGTCGGCGCAAAAATTACTATCGAGGACGTTTTCTTTCACCGCACCCTTACCTAACTCCATCCGGACAGCCAAATTGCTGACAATCTTCAAGAAACAACTGAAAACTCATCTCTTCCGTACTGCCTCCTCATAAAAAGAAAAAAAATTCTATGCCTTCACTTTTTCTATTCTCTTGTTATACTGTTTTAAACGAAGACTGAAACCTTGTATAAAGGCCACTTCTCGTGCATATAAAAGCATCTGCCAAATGAATAAATGTAAATCATTTGACGCTTAATTTGCTGTGTAAAAGCAATGATTGAGATGTTAATGAGATCTCATTTGGGTGTTCAGTCAGGGTGGAACTTACCGTAATCTCTCCGGCGTGTAGCTCTTGTGCTTCTCGAGACTCTGCTGTCCAGGGGTCCGGAGGATTCAACTCCAGCAGCTCTAAACTACCGTCAGTATCTGACAGCACTGCCTCTACACAGTAAGACAATAACACAGCGATCGCTTCCAACAGCTATACAGTTAATATACATCAACATATTATTCATATATTAGCTGCAATTAAAATGACTTCAAATGTCATTAAAATAAAGGTTCCAAAACCATTTTTGTTTCCCCAAAGAACCTTTCAGTGAATGTTTCTTAGTGTAAAGAACAAATGCAATGGAAAGGTTCAATGGATGTTAAAGGTTCTTTATAGAACCATCGATGCCAATAAAGAACAAGAGTGTATGAAACGGTTTTCACTGCACTCGTGTTAAATAACAGTGACATTACCGAGTTCGTCTTGCATGAAGCTGTCTGGAGGGTTGACGTACTCCATAGTGGCCACGTTAAGTTTCCAGTAGTGTTTGGTGCAGCGCACTGTTCTGTTACACAAACACACATATTAGTGATTCGTAATACATATTTGGTAACACTTTACAATAAGTTTCATTAGTTAACTACTTTAGTTAACATGAACTAAGCATGAACAATACTTATTAATCTCAACATTTACTAATGCATTATTAAAATCAAAAGTTGTGCTTGTTAACATTAGGTAATGCACTGTGAATTAACAATGAACGACTGTATTTTCATTAAGTAGCATTAAAAAAAAAGATTAATAAATACTGTAATAAATGTATTGTTCATGTTAGTTAATACATTAATGGACCCTTATTGTATAGTGTTACCAGATATTTCTACGGTGTTGAATTTAGATTTAATTAGATTTTTTAATGTTTTTGAAGTCTCTTCTGCTCACCAAGGCTTCATTTATTTGATTAAAAATACAGTAATAACAGTAATATTGTCAAATATCATTATAATTTATATTATAATTTAAAACAACTGTTTTCTATGTGAGTATACTGTAAAAATGTAAATTATTCCTGTGATAAAATATGAATTTTCAAATAATATTATATTAGTAATAATGTTCAATATTTTTTACAGTTCAAACTAGCTTTTTCCTGTGTGAATATGATTTAAAATGTAATTTATTTCTGTGATCAAAACTGAATTTTCAGCATCATTACTCCAGTCTTCAGTGTCACAAGATCCTTCAGAAATCATTCTGATTTTCAGCATCATTACTCCAGTCTTCAGTGTCACATGATCCTTCAGAAATCATTCTAATATGCTAATATTAAATAATTGAGATTTTTTTTTCATGTGTTTTGGCTGAATTTTATTTGACGAAAAATACAGTAATAACAGTAATATTGTGAAATATTATTTCAATTTAAAATAGTTGTTTTCTATGTGAATATCTTTTAAAATGTCATTTATTTCTGTGATCAAAGCTGAATTTACTCCAGTCTTCAGTGTCACATGATCTTCAGAAATCATTCTAATATGCTGATTTGCTGCTCAAGAAACATTTCTGATTATTATCAATGTTGAAAACAGTTGTGCTGCCCAATATTTTTGTAGAAAAGAAAGTTTAAACGAACATCATTTATTTGAAATAGAAATGTTTTGTAACATTATGCCTTTATTGTCACAATTTATGCAAAAATATGAAGCAGCACAACATAAAAATATTTATTGAGCAGCAAATCAGCATATTAGAATGATTTCTGCACTTTAAAAAAAATTCCACCTTCTGTTTTTCAACTTAAAAATGTACATTCAGTTGCTACCTTCAATTTTTATTTAAGGCAGCATTTTTCACATTGAAGGCATATTTTATTATCAGTGTTCCCTTGTTCACCCACCTGCCGTCTATGTCCTCTATGTCTTCAATGAAGAGTCCTCCCTGGTGTTTGCACTGGTTCCTACACGCTCGCATTTTGTGTTTGCCTTTGTAAATGATGTAACATTTGCTGTCCTCTGGGTGTTTCTTAAAATTAATTCCATCTTTCAGTGTCTGGACGTCTTCAGCCTCCAGTCGCAGAACCGTCTTTGAGACCTGAGATGTCATTGTGCTTCAGATCTAGAGACAGTTCACCTTCAGCGCGGTCAGATCTTATACATTTCATAGTTTCAGTTCCAAACACGGATTGCTCTTTTTGCAGTCTTAAATATACATCATTATAATGCATTGTTGATAGACAGGTGCAGCTAGAAATGCATCATTACATATGACTGGTTTAAAACTATGTTTTTTATTTCAGTGTTTCTGAAATTGATATAAACTTGAAAGAAACTCAAATTTGAGCAAAACGTGCAAAACCAAGTAACCATGTTATGATGTTCTTACTGGAAAATTTATTTTTAAATTTTTTTTCCCAGTCAAATAATCTTCAAATTATGACAAGTAATTCTTAAATCACATTGATTTCTAATAATTTGACAGTTTGTTATACAGAGTTATATAGAGAGCGACATTACCTTTGCTGAGGGCTGATTTCTGAAGTAAATGTGAGCAGGAAGAGGCTCGAATGAGTTCACAGAGTGTGTGTGAGCTGAAGCCCATGTGTGAAGCTGCTGTCTGCTTATCAAGGGCTTACAGATGAACCCTGAGGGCGTAACCATCGTTTCAAACTGGAAATACTGTTTCTGATATTACTCTTCAAGGCACGTGGTTACACACATCCTAATTATAAACACATTTTAGTTATAGCTGTTCAAATGTATTGAGTACAATGTAAAAAAGTTTATTGGAGCATGTTTTACATGAAAATACTACTTTAGTCACGTAATTAAATGTTCTTAACATCTGTGTTTTTGAGTACGTTTAAAAGAGTTTTAGTGTTTAAAGTTCATTTATGTTGTACATCTGTAATACTAAAAGCACAGGTAGGAAATAACTGACATTTCCACATCAATTTATTTTTGAGTAGAGCAGCATGCAACAAGTCAACCACAACCTGACCTTAAGACTTTAAAGGGGTCATATGATGCTTTTTTAAAGATTATTATTTTGTGTATTTGGTGTAACAGAATATGTTGACATGCTTTAATGTTCAAAAAACACAATTTTTCAAATACTGTACATTATTGTAGGTCCTCTATGCCCCGCCTCTCTCAAACACGTAGTTTTCAACAAAGCCCCCTCCTTTGACAAGCGCAGTCTGCTCTGATTGGCCAGCTGACCCAGTGCATTGTGATTGGCCGAACACCACAAGCACGTGTCGGAAATGTAATGCCCCTTACCATAATCGCAAGCTTCAGCTTTCAAAGTAAATATCAAGACGGTTAATAATGTCGTTAGTTTTACCATCAGTTCAAGCCTGAAAGAGTCGCGTGACCGACACAGTGATGATGCAGTACACAAGCCGCAGTTAAGACAGCTGACTTGAGACTTCTAGTCTTTGCAACTTTACAGATCTTCTTTATGCACCAAGAGCTTGTGACTCTTCAAAGAGAAAGGAAAAATTGAAATCGCATCATATGACCCCTTTAAAAGTTAATGTAACAGAAACTCTTTTGAATGTCAAAATATGGAAGCTTAAGACAATTGCTGGATGTAAACTCAGAACTCTGAGGAAAAAGGGGGAGTTCCGAAGTTAAATGTGCAATTCTGCATTTCTACAAACAGCCTCTATTTAAATGAAACTATATGACAGCTGCAGTGCAACAATTTAAAACTAGATCAAAAGCTAACTTTATGTTAGCTTCAGAAAGCTTAGCCTGAACGATTGAAGTACTTGTAAAAGCTTGAAGTTTAATAGATAGATAGATCTGAATTGTGAGATGAAAAGGACATCAAACCATAGACTTTCACATTTCTGATCAATCTGGTGAAGTCGGTTTGGTAGAACTGGATTTAACAGATCTGGTGTAGATCATAAATACCGCTGATGCACATAGTTCACATGATCTACTTATGCTTACGATGCTTTGGGAAACGCAGCCCAGGTCATTTGAGGAGATTTATACGCTGATGCCAAAGAAAGCAGCACAATCATTTACGTTGTTTACTTGAGAGTCGTTTCCTTTATAACCCATCCTTTCCGGGAGACTGTCCTTCTGGGAGGGGGTTCTTATTAAGTTATTGGCTTATTACACTCATAGTTCAAAGTGTGTTTTGCATGCCTGACATTTGGAAATAGAAATGGGTCAGGAGGAAAAATATCAGGGAAATATCAGGCAAAACCATCTTCTGTGGGCTTTTTTCATATCAAGTCCCAGAACAGCTTGCATTGTGCGCATTTTATTTTTCTTCTTTCCTTTGTTCTCGGCTGTGACAATATAAAAAAAAGACAATATATATACTGCGCATTTGTTTGCTGTCCTGCTATATCCCATGAATAATACATTAAGAATCTCTTTTTTTCTCAACAAATCCTCACATCTCTTTGTTTTCACACAGATGCTTTAAAATGAAATTGTTACGTAATATATTACTACAATGATATTTACCATGTCTGTAATATTGCTGCCGATAGAATCGAGCTTTATTCATAGTATAAGTGATTTGTTGATGCTTTTACACTTTTAGTGTAAAGGTGAGTAGATTAATGTCACCTCATTGTACACAGTTTTTGAAAATGCTTATTACTGCGTTCATACAGCAAACCTTTGGCTGTTTGTTTACAGTTTAACAGATGTTACTCCCATAATTCGCGGAAAGCCTCATATGGCGTAGGCAGGGCCGGTTCTAGACATTTGGAGGCCCCCTACCCCCAATAAAAAGGACAAACAAATATGATTCCATATTTTTACTTCTATTGTATATTATTACTTCTATTCTATTAGTCTATCATGCTCATCAGCCTGAATTTCTTTGATCAAAAATACAGAAAAAAACTGTAATATTGTGAAATATTATTACAATTTAAAGTAATAGTAAAGTAAAAGTAATTTTTTCTATTTTAATTTACTTTAATATATAATCTATTTCTGTGTGATCAAAGCTGTATTTTCAGCATCTTTACTCCAGTCTTCAGTGTCACATGATCCTTCAGAAATCATTCTAATATGCTGATTTGTAAGAAACAGTTGTGCTGCTTAATATTTATTTTATAAAAGTATCTGTGATACGTTTTTCAGGATTTTTTTGATGATTAAAAAGTTGTTTGAAAAATAAAAAAAAATAGAAATCTTTTATCACAATATAAGTCTTTACTATCACTTTTTATCAATTTAACACATCCTTGCTCAATATTACTGTTTTTACTGTAGTAAACGTGCAATTTATTTGACTTCTATTGAGATATTGCCACTTTAAAATGCTATGGAGAGAGTCGAACATTATCTAAAAAAGGCACATAAACTAAAAAGAGGAGAAAACATAATCTTGCACCAGCACTAACATATATTAAACTTTTTAAACTACTTTAAACTATGACCACCTTTACTAAATGTATCACGTTTTATTGTGGCACATTTTGTTGAACTTGTTGTAAAATTTATAATAGATAATCAGTTAAGGGAATATATTTTTCCCTATAGATTTATATTACAGCTGTGGCTTGTTGCGCTATTGTTTCTAAATGTGCAGGCTTTTGTTTTTCCATAACAAATGCTATATATATTAATAAAAAAAAAAAGTCATTATTGGCCTGGTAATGAATAATAGGCTAGCCTTATTATAACAAATGCTGGTAAGAACTACATTTTCATAAGAGCAAGTACAAGTCAGAATCGAGTTCTGGGTTCTAATGATGAGTGATGGGAAAACCTGGCCTTCACATATTCCAAGAGATGGCATAGATTACATAATTAAGAGCCTGATGAACTGTTAAGGAGTAAGAAATAAACATTATCAATATAAGACAATGTTAAGTTAGATAGACTTCCCATGGCATTTTGAATTGGAGCATTCTTTCAAACTATAGCCTATAAGTGCCCTAAATAATATAAAATACATAATATAACTTATGTAAACAAATAATTGTTAACTAGGCTATTACTAGATTGCAGTTATGTTATCAACCAACTTTGCATGTGTGGATGATCACACAAAAGACCATTATACAAAAATGCAAACAAATAAATAAGCCTTATGAGGGAGCATGACCCGGTACTCCACTAAAACAGGTCACACTTCAATCCCGCCAGAAATGACGCTGATCGACAGCACAAGTTTATATTTAGAATACATTGCAATCACTCCAAAATAGATGATGAGAACTCACACACCTGCATTAGGAGCTGCACTTCTTTGCCTATTTAGCCTTTTGCTTCGCAGCAGCTGAAGGATGCGTTCGCTGCAGCAAACATCCGCTTTGAAGTGGCAATATTAATTGGTTTAATTGCAGGTGTGTGACAATTCAACTATATGCAATGAACAACGAGGATAGTATTTTGCTGCCTGTCTTGACTGGTAGACTATAGGAATGTTACGTTATGGAGGCCCCTCCTCGAAGCCCTATAATTGCCTGCTTTGCCTATATGTAGCGCCGGCCGTATAGGAAAAATGTGGACAGGGAAATAACTAGAAGAATATCAAAGTGCAGTAAACGGTAAAACTGTTTGAGCTACAAACCATGTGAGTTAATGATATTGACCGAGACAGCTCAACGCGCAGCAGCTAAAGAAAACACATGCAAATAGAAAAAGCACCGGCAAACAAGGAAAATATCTTCATCATTTTGACAACATGTGCTACAAATACTCAAAATAGCCTACAGAAACGCACTGCAAATACTGTAAATAGTTGTGAGCATTTGCATATAAGGAATATATTTTGGTGACACAACACACAGATAAAAAAAAAAGATATATGAATAAAACACACACACACACACACATATATATATATATATATATATATGTATATATATGTATTAGGGCTGTCAATAGATTCAAATTTTAAATCTAATTAATCACACCCTTTTTCTGTGATTAATCGCACACTTCATGAAATTAAGCATAGACCATTTATCTTGTATGTTGTTTATTTTGTCATCATTTGCTATATCCAGCAAAGTAAACCAAAAGATTGAAAGGTGATTGTCAAAAATCTTTATCAGAATTTTAAAGTATGTGTACAGTGCAACAGCAAAGAGCTTTTTACATTTTAGAGAAGTCAAGTTGCCATACCGAACAGGACCACATGGTGATGCCAAAAAAAACCTAAACCAAGCACCTGCTGACTGCATATATCTACTACATTACACGGATCCATTCAGAATAACTAAACACAGCAATATACACATGACAAATCAAAACATTATCGTTAATGTGTGTGGAAACAACGTGAATGTACGGAAATGTCTGTGCCTGTGCATAAATACAATGTGTGATCAGTGCGTCAAGAGCACTCATACACGCATTATTATAACGGACTCACGTGTGCTTACTGTACGACTCCTGTATTCTTCCCGAGTCACATTAAAGATTCATTCAAAATGAACGAATCGTTCAAGAACGACCCAACACTAAGTTATACACACATTATTATAACGGACTCACGCGTCTGTACTGTACGACTCCTGTACGCCACCGCAATCGTCTTTACCTTGATTGCAGTCTTCATCTATCAAAACATTACTAGCGAGACTGGTTATCCAGTCGAGAAACCATAGTTTGCATCTGGCCATTGTAACCTATTGTGCGTTATGGAAGAAAGAAACACACGATGCAGGTCACCATCAACCTATGTATTAATGTTAAAGGAAGGTGCAACCAAACGATAGAAAGTACAGTGTGTTTTTCCCCAGCATATACACATGAGTGCAGGGGCAGAGTCTTAAAGGGACAGACACCCAGACCGTTACAAGTGTACAATCATATCTAAAGGAATTCAAATGTTAGCCTATGTTAGTAACTCTCGTTTTTGGCAGAGGAAACCCCGAATCAGAGTCTTAAAGGGACAGACACCCAAACCATTACACCATACAGCGGTGGGATGTGTTGAGAATGCTTCACACAGCGCGTGTGACAATCACAGAATATGACAGAGCTCGTGTTTTAAAGCGAAACACACTGGAATGAATAATTCACTGAAAACGCAAAAAAAATTATGTACAGGTGTGCTATAGATAGAATAAGATGTAGGGATGGACTAAGATACAGGGTGGGATCAAATAAATATAAGTGGTCTGGCACATACTTTTATTGCACAATGGGGAGGAGAGCATTTAACTGTTCATGAGATTGCTTGTGGGGGAACAAACATTCCATATATATATATATTGGACTTCCAAAACAGGCAGAACACTCAGCAGACCGTCATCATGGACCCACTCAGCATACAGCCGGTGAGTCCCATGAATCTAGTCAATCTCAACAGTTTATACCAAGTGTAGAGGAACAAGCCGAAACTGATTGTCACACTAATCGATGGCACTACTGAATGAGCACTGTGCGATGTCCGAACTGATTGCACTATATTGTATGTATAATCGTTTTCTATTCTTAACTGTTTTAAATTTACTTTAAACCTCTTAAATCAATTTTTTAATCATTTTCAACGTTTTTAAATTCCTTGTTTTATTGTTGTGATTATTATTTTTTTCTTTTATGTAAAGCACTTTGAATTACCATTGTGTATGAAATGTGCTATATAAATAAACTTGCCTTGCCTTGCCTATATATATATATATATTCATCAAAGGTGTGATTTCTATTGTTTGTGTGTGTGTATGTGTTTACAGTATTGCAAAATATTTATATACTGTACAATAAACTGTTTTTTTGTAACTACATGCATTGGACACTGTGTTGTCCATTTTTTGATGTAGTGTCTAATGAATGATCTGTAGTGTGTACATTATTGACTAATGTGTGTATGATTTGGAAGCCATGTTTGATTTTGAGTGCAGTTGAAATGGTTTTGAAGCAATTGTTTGATTTTGCCAGAAGAGTCATGGGTTCTGTGAATTTAGTTTGAGTGTTTGGATTTATGTTTAAGGTTTTGAGAAAATGAGTGATGGTTTCAAGTAATTAATGTACAATACAAACGTTTATGTACAAAAATAATGTATTTACAAACGAAAAATAAAAGTTATAATAAGCTAATTATAAAGGAAACGTCGGTATGACAGCTTCTTTACATGCATTTTGACTGCTCTCAGCACCCGTACCGTAAGTGCACAATTACACGCGCAAGACAAAAAAAGCCTTCTTTTCGTAGCCTTCTGTTTATTATATTTTTCGCCTCAAGAGTTGTGTCCTTTTTTTCTGTTATTTAACGAAATAAATATCAGATAAAAAAGGAGTCCCAAAAACAGAAATGTCTGATCATCGTCCATATCGCTGTTTACATTACACTTGCGTTACCAAGGCAACGACCGACGCATTTGTATTACATTCGAAAGAGCTCCGTTATCAGCACCACAGTGGAAAATGAAACCGTATCAATGCTGACTGGCACGGAATGAAACGGTTAAGCAAACAGAACCGTTCGGCCCGATAGTGGAAAAGCGGCTAATAATCCTCTCAGCAGTCCGAACCGTCGTTCTGATATCTGCAGCCTGCAGCCACCGTGCAATTATGATAATAATATGATAACAAACACCAGTTTGTAATCTCAAACAGCATAACGGACTGTTTTGTACTGGTAAAAATCAAACACTGCCAAAGGCGAATCAAACGCCGCGCTCGACTGTCAAGTAAACGCCGAGCTGTAATTCCACGCCAGGCCTGTAGAGGTCAGTAACGGCGCTCTCGCGAGATTTCTCCTGTCTCACGCACAAACCGAAGAAGACGTTTGATCAACAGTGAAGGGGGAATCGTCCTCGTTGATGCGATTGAACCGAATTAATTCTCAAACAGAGATGGTGCTGTCGTCTTCACAGCAGCTCGTCATGGCGTTCACCGCGGTGCTGCTGGTGTTCGTGCTGTTCCCGCGCATGTTCGGCGGCGGCAGAGACGGTCAGTCGTTCGAGCCGCGGAACAGCAGGAGAGGTGCGGACCCGAGTGGACCAACCTCGGCTGTGTTTGTTTACGCTCTGTGTTTACCAGTATATATTACAGCTTATTATTACGTTTTTTCAGGATTATTGTGGTTCTTTGATGTGTTTTTGTCATTGTGTTTGTTTGTCATTTCATATAGCTATTACATACATCATTTTCATGTTCAAAATTATTTTAGTAGAAGTGCAGATCAAGCTGTCATTGTTTTTAATCATAGTGATGAGCATTATAAACATTAGTACTGGAGTGAAATGTTTCTGCAGGTCTTAAATAGGTGCGGAAATTTTAAATTCGTATTCATGGCATTAAATAATGCATGCACTGTGAAAAATTAATATGTGACCCTGGACCTCAAAACCAGTCATGAGGGTAATTTTTTTTAATAATAAATAAGCTTTCCATTGATGTATGTTTTGTTAGGATAGGACAATATTTGGCCGAGATACAACTATTTGAAAATCTGGAATCTGAGGGTGCAAACAAATAAAAATACTGAGAAAATCGCCTTTAAAGTTGTGCAAATGAAGTTCTTAGCAATGCATATTACTAATCAAAAATTAAGTTTTATTGCTACAAATATACCCCAGCGACTTAAGTCTGCTTTTGTGCTCCAGAGTCACATATTTTAACTCTGTATTTTTGTCGTTTTCCAGTTCAGATATCTAAATATACTTAAATCAAGAAGAAACATTTACTTGAGATGCAAAATTAAGATTTGAAGTCTTGTTTTATGAGAACCTTGAAAAAAAAAAAGCGTTCCCTTCCGTTTATTCCTTAAGTTTACTGAAGTCTTAAATGTACCTTCATAAAAGCTGCAGAAACCCTGGATGTGTGTGTGAAGGATGATGAGTCTGTGTGGTTCTGCAGGTCCTGGTCCCGGTGGTAGTGTGAAAAGTCAGCAGAAGTTTCACAGGAACGCGGCTCCTCAGATGTCTCAGAGCGTGGAGAACATGCAGCAGATGAAGAAACTCATGGAGCAGGAGCTGAAGAGTGACAAATCCAAACCCAACAACAATAAGGGCTACGTCTTCACCCTCATGCCCATCTACGCCATCAGTGTCGGGCTCTTCGCCGCGTATAAGTTTCTAAAGGTGCTGACTTTTGTTGTTATACATTGGAAAATGTTTGGTGAAGAAACAATTTTCACTCAGAAATTGTTAGTAAATTTCACAAATAATTACAAAGAAAAGACAAGCAACATCTAATTAACTGAAATTTTGAAGTAGACAAATTAACTCCAGTAATTTTAGTTTTATTCTTAATTCTCAATAATTTTGTTTTGCAAATTTAAAAAAAAATATATATATATTTTTTTTTTTACAGTTTACATACTATTATTATTATTCTTTTAGAAAAAGCATATTGAATATGTGATAAATGTACAAATAATTACAAAGAAACAGCAGGCGTTAACATATTGAATTAAATATTAAATAAAAAAATGAGAAAGACTGAAATAGTATTTTCTTGTAAAATATAATCCAATAATCTGTTTTATTACTTCAAAAAAATTTTTTTTTACAATGTACATATTTTATTTTATTTTTTTAAAAAGCAAGTGAAGTAGTATGTAATATGCAATGATAAATGTTTGAAACATTATAAAAAAATAAAAATTGCTATTAAATTTCACAAATAATTACAAAGAAATAGCAAGTAACGCTTTTAATTAAACGTGAAATTTTGAAGACTGAAATAGTGTTTTCTTGTAAAACATACTCTAATAATCTTCGTAATAAATTTTTTTTTTTACAGTGTACAGTAATGATTTCCCCCCCTTAATAGTAATGATTTGGATGGGAAATGTACTTGATTGTGATAAAAATAACGGCACAATTCGTGAAAAAATTAATGGGCCTAAAAATACACTTCATTATACAGTGTAAAAAATGTTTTTTTCATAGTTGTAAATATATTATTACAGTGTATTTTACAAGAAAATACTATTTCAGTTTTTCTAAGTAAATTTTACGTTTAATTCAATGCATTATTTGCCGTTTCTTTGCAATTATTTGTGATATTTGCTATGAAAACGGTTTCAAAGCCTATTTTTTATAGGAGCCAAAACAAATTCTACTTTTGTGGTTTGCTGTTTGAGCTCCTTATATCTTTATTTTTGTGTTTGCAGATTAAATCGTCAAGCGATTCTGAAGCTCAAAAAGCCAAAACAGCTCGAGGAGTGAAGAAACCAGAGGAGACTGGTGTGTGTGTGTGTGTGTGTGTGTGTGCATGAATGAGGATGCTTAAAAGTGCTTTTTTAGAAACGCCAACATTTATTTATATATTCAGAAAGAGACTTCTCTGATGCATTTGTCATTTTCCACAGAGAGTCAGCTGAATGAGCTGGAGCAGAGACTGACTCAAACCGAGAAGATGCTCAACTCTATCCTGACCCAGCTGGACCCGCTTACCAACTGGTGAGAGCAGACATGCACATGACAATGAAAGCTTGAACACATGCAAACCTCTTTGTTTTAAATAAATGTGGTTTATTGAGTCGTGCAACAATGCACTTGGTTAAAGCGCATTCATAGCCTGATATTTTTGGTTATGCAGAAAGAGGCATTGAAATACACGCTGGTGGCCAGTGGCTTGTTGGCTTTCAGCGTGTGGGTTTGTTGTTTTGCCTGCTGTTTATTCTGGGTGTTGTTCTGCAGTGTGAAGTCTGTTGCCATGGAGCAGAAGAACGAGATCATGTCGCAGCTGCAGTGCATTCGGCAGCTAATGAAGAAGAGAGGCATGGAGTGTCCAAACATCAGGATAGAAGGTAAACACAATTAACACAGTACTGCGCAAGCACCTTACTCTCGCCGCTGGGCAATAACTACGACACCACCGCTCATAGTCATGGAAACAAGTGTCTCACACAGTTAAATGTATAAATCACAGGCTTATGAAAACATCCATTTGAGCCAAATGAGCTAAGATGAATTTAATGAATGAATGAACGTTTGCTTGCATTTTCACCTTATTTTGATGCCAATTAAATACGGTTTCCCTTACATTCTCAGCACCAAAATGCATTTGGAGTTTTTTTATTGGTTTTGATGCTTCTTATAACTAATATGTATATGTATACTAATATAATATATATACTACTAATATAATATTTTTTGTTAAAGTTTACAATTACTGTGGTATAATGCTTTTTAAATCATTGTGCAACTTTTATTTTTTATTGCCGTTTGAATTTTGTAGGTTTAAGTCATTTTTAAAAATGTAGAATTGCAACAAATGCTTAGATAATAAACTTACCTGTTATATATCCATTTTTATTATTTATCCATATTTATTTATTTTAAAGTTTATTTAAATCATTGATTTAATTAAAATCAGGCAATTCGGGAAATTAGGATAAATAATAAAAATTAATAAATAATAGATAATAAAAAAAAGATTTACATTATTTATATATATAACTTTTTTTTTTTAATGTAAATCTGTTTTTAATTTAAAATCAGCAATTAGGCAATTTAGAAGTACTTATCCATTTTATTATTGTTTTTTAAATTTGTTTTATTATTTAACTCTATAAATTAAACTCTTTAAATTAAAATAAAAAATTAGGCAATTTAGAAGTAAAACAAATCCTTAGATAATGTATCTATTTATTATTTATCCATTTTTATTATTAATTGATTTTTTTAATTTATCCATATTATTCTGTTTTTAATTTAATTTAAATTATATTCAGAAATTAAGCAATTTAGAAGTACAACAAATCCTTAGATAATAGATTTATTATTTATCTGTTTTTATTATTTATTTATATTTATGTATATTTATCCATTTAAATAATATGTCATTATTTTTTCGCATTACAGTACAGAGAATGACTCTGACTCTGACATTTTAATATATTAATGTTAATCCTAATTGAAGGCATATCGTTTGTATGTGAGTTTGCATTCATGTCAGTGAGTAAGTACTAGTTATGCTGCAGTAATGGAAGTTTTAGATTACACATAACTAATGCAGACGACCGCAGTCAGTAAAGCAGCTCACAGATCTTTGAAAATAATATATCATAAGCAAATTAGTGGGATAAGCAAAGTAGCACTGAATCGGCCAACATCAGGTAGGTCACGCTGCCATTTACTGTACGTCAGTGGAGTTGAGCAGTGATGTGGTAATAAATAATGCTAAATTTGTGAATATGTGCTTGTTGAAAAGTGATGCCAGAAAACATTTGGATGCCTAAGTGACACTTGCTTTAATATTTTATTTCATATGTAATGCTCTGACATTCACACATTTTTAAGTGACTGGATACGCTGTTGTATATGGCAAGCATGCGCTTTAGCATTGTGGCGTTGGGTGATGCAAATCACTTGGTTATTTCTTTTAGAGCCGACATGTGAACGCAATCTAGACAAACTCATCGAGACTTTGGCCGCAGCTGAAACGCTTCCAGAAACTCATCAGGAATCACAAACACACACTGAAATACAGCCACATGATCACCGAGAGCCCAGGCCTGAGTCTGAGGGAGAGGAAGAGCTGGAGGAGAACAAGCGCACGGCGGGAGAGGAAGACGTGGGAAGTGAGAGTGACTCTAGTATGCCGTCCCTCGAGGACTCGGCCGACATCAGTGGAGATGATGTTACAGTCGCTCAGAAACTTCCAGAAGATCTGACGGCTGGATTACGAAGACGCAACAGGCCTGAGTAACGCTGACGAGAATCGGACACAAATCTATTGATGTATTTATTTATTTTGTTAATTCTAATGAAGCGGTCAACACTACTCCTTGGTTTCGACGCCAGCGTCTGCATTTGAAGTTAACATGACATCAAAATCCAGCCCGTTTGCAATAAAAAAAATCCAAACTTGCTCTTATATTCACTTATATTTTATTTGATCAAAAATACAGTAAAAATAGTGAAATATTATTACAATTTAAAATAGCTGTTTTCCATGTGAATATACTGTAAAATGTAATTTATTCCTGTGATGCAAAGCTGAATTTTTAGCATCATTACTCCTTCAGTCTTCAGTTTCCTTGGTATTTTTGTGGAATGCATTTTTCAGGATTCTTTGATGAATAGAAAGTTCAATAGAACAGCGTTTATTTGAAATCTTTTGTAACATTATAAAACTCTTTACTGTCACTTTAGAACAATTTAATGCATCCTTGCTGAATAAAATTATTACTTTTTTTTTTTTTTTACTTTTGCATGGCAGCATATCACGGTTTTCACAAAAATATTAATCAGCAGAAATTCAGCTTTATTATCACAGTAATAAATTACATTTTAATATATATTCAAACTGAAAACCGTTATTTTAAATTCTAATAATATTTCACATTATTGCTGTTTTTACTGTATTTCTATATCAAATAATTAATCAGTGACATTATTCCAAAGAAGATGTAATAACTTGCGCCGCCTCCAAAACGATGTTCCTTTTCGCTGACACCATCGAGGCCAGCTGGGTGGGGAAAATAATATCCACAAATCCTTAGTCAGCCTTTCTGAAATCTTTACGACAATTAACAGAACTTTAATGAAGCTTAATGTAATGAAGGTTACAGCACTAATAGCAAATAATGATGTGTAAAAACATGTGACTTTATGGAAGTAAAATGGATGTGAATATCATTTCATATTGAGTTTTAAGCGTTCTCTGTATCTCTTTTAGTTTGAGTCAGTCATAATCAGTGTTGGGGGGGTAACGCATTATTACAAGTAACGCGAGTTACGTAATCAGATTACTTTTTTCAAGTAACTAGTAAAGTAACGCATTACTTTTTAATTTACAAGAGAATATCTGAGTTACTTTTTCAAATAAGTAACCAAGTTACATTTTTTTCCAATTTATTGATTGACAGCTCTCCTGTCCCCATGTTGAGAGAAATCTGAAGATGTTACTGTACTTCTAAAATAAATATGAATATGCATTAATTCATCTCACTCAAAAAAAAAAGCACAGATTCAGTATTCCTCTGTAATGCATTACTTTAAAAAGTAACTTTCCCCAACACTGGTCATAATCGCATGTATGTCAGTATGCATCATCTGCAGAAGTGGCTTTGGTGAGGCTACAGGAATGTTTTGCGGATCGTGTGTCATTTGCATGTTTGCCTGCGGAGGAGGTTTTACACAGCTGCATGATTCTGGTTTGACAATCACATGCTATGAAGCTTTCCAGATGTGAGGACCTCAAACGGGACGTTCTTAGAGAGGCGTTACAGCGTTGAGCTTTAGTTTTTAAAACATTTTTTGAGCTTGAATCGAATACCAAACACTAAATGTGAGAAGATGTTCATGCACGTTGCTGCTGTCTGTGCCACTTTTCAGATTTAATGTTTTTATAAATCTGCTTTTCAAAGCCTGATATAATATGATGTTTCATGTTACAGATTTTTGTTACCTCTTTCATGATACGTTTTCATTATTTGGCCAATCATATTTTGAGAATAATTAAAGAAAAAATAGTAGTGTCGATTCCTAAATCAAAACGTTCAGTAATATTTTTGGTGACTGTTTCAAACCAACAATTGCTGCTGTGTTTTGGGCATCATTTTAAAAACATGCAACTGGTCCTGTTAGAGAAATATTGTTGCATGTCCTTTGAATGATGTGATTTAGCATTGGAAGATGTGATTGGCATGGTCTATGCTTCCTGTGTTCATTGTTTTTGCCTTGTATGTGGTGTGCAGTTTAGATTAATATATTTATGAAAAACTGTTGAAAGCCTTAAATAAATTCCAAATACATTTACATGTTATTATTGCACTTCTGTGATTATTAGTCTCTAATTGATCAGTTTGTGCCCTTACTTTTGTATCGTTTAGATCTTCAGTGTTGTTAGACTCACCTGTGTCTCTTGTTAATGCAAATATCTAATCAGTCAATCAGGTCAGTGCATGAATGCAAAAGTGCATAAATCCAAACGAAAAAATGAACGTGTGCTTTGTGTCTGAACTGCTGATCTTCTGGGATCTTCAGAAGTCTCTGGAGTTTATAGCAGATGGTATGAGAAAACAGAGAGGTGTTGCATGGATGCACCACAGCAGCTGAGATCTTCTCATTACTGTCAGGTAAGAAGAGCAAGGCTGGAGAATGAGATGGTTCTGAATGCTGTTTCTAACCTTCTGCATCCCCTTAATGCAAAAGTTATATTGCACATATAATTGGCAACATTGGCTGGTTTCTATGCAATATCTGGCAGTCAAGGTGCACAAGTGATACTTACAAGTTGATAAAATGAGCACTTTAGAGAGAGACCAATTTCAGACTAGATTTGAGTAAGGTTTCTTCATCAAATCTGAGAAAGTTTAGCCACTTTCTCTGATTCCAGTTTGATTGATTTATTTATTGTGGTTTGAACTGTGACTGGCTGCTTTACATGTTGTTGAGACACTCTTTCCACCTTATTTGGTATAATAATGTAGGACTAACATTAGCATAAAAATGAGCCTAGCAAACTAAACGGTTTCCTAACACATACGACCACAAACTAGTCACCCAGAGTCCTGAAAAGTGTCATTTCTCCTGTGACCAACAGAGGACGCTACAGTGTAATGAACCAAATCTCTCAGTCCCTGAGCACTGTGCAATATTTCACTTGTTTAACGTTGTTTTTATTGGAGTCTGGCTGGAAGCATGAACATGACGTGTATTTCTCGTGAATTAATGACAGCTGGAGATAAATGCTGTGAGATTTCACCTTCCAGACTGAGTCCATTGGGGCCGGACGTCCCAGAATAATCTGCTCCCATCAATTAGAGCCACGTTCAGCTTTAATCAAGTGTGTTTACACCTAATGGGATGTGCTAACCACATTTGCCCTCGTACCTGGGCCTGTCTCTTTCTGGGAATAGACTTTTAATTAATATGAGAGCGGACAGGGGGTTTAATGAGACGCGAGATGGTTTTTCATTAAGATGTGATTGCTGCTAGAATTATTTCACTTCTCGGTGAATGGATCTCTGTTGGTTTTGCTTCAAGAGCCTGAATTTTGTGACCAAACACTATAGCAACGTTCTTTATTGTGCAAAGGTAAACACTGTTCTTTACCATGGTATTCCTCACTTGGGCGTCAGAGTCACACTTGTGTGGTCAAAACAGACCGAAGACAATTATAGTTAATTAAAACTAAAACTGGAGCCAAAATGAAAACCATATGAACATTTGTGACCCTGGAGCACAAAAGCAGCCTTAAGTCGCTGGGGTATATTTGTAGCAATAGCCAAAAATACATTGTATGGGTCAAAAATATAGATTTTTCTTTTATGCCAAAAATCATTAGGATATTAAGTAAAGATCATGTTCCATGAAGATATTTTGTAAATTTCCTACCGTAAATATATCAAAACTTAATTTTTGATTAGTAATATGCATTGCTAAGATCTTCATTTGAACAACTTTAAAGATGATTTTCTCAATATTTAGATTTTTTTGCACCCTCAGATTCCAGATTTTCAAATAGTTGTATCTCAGCCAAATATTGTCCTATCCTAACAAACCATACATCAATGGAAAGCTTATTTATTTGTACAAACCATACATCAATTGACCCTTATGACTGGTTTTGTGGTCCAGGGTCACATTTTCGTTACTTGAAATAAAGTAGACGGTAACTGAAGTAAAATAAATATAAAAAACTTTTTACTTCATTATTTTAATTTAGTTTAGCTTGGTGTACTAAAATAAATACAACTCAAATAAAAACTGAATAAAAAATAGATATTTATTTAAAATAAAAAGTACTAAAATGACAAAAAATTTCAACAATTAAAATGAAAACAAAGTATAAAAAAATATTCAAAATATTAATCAAGACTATAATAGTTTTTCAGTGATACAAAAATAACAACGAATACAAAAATCATAACTTTTTCTCTTTTTTAATGAAATGAGTGTATTATGTTGTTTCAGTAATATTTATTCTTTAATATTTTGTATTTTGAGGGTAAATTATGGTACTACACTATTCATTAAATTACACACCATTTATTTTTATATACAAATATTAGAAACAATACAAATATAAAAAGAAAATCATATTTTCAATCAATACAATTAAAATATTTCAATTATACACACATATGTATGTATATGCATTTCATATTTCAATTTCAAACATAATTACTTACTTTACATTTTGAATTTGAATATATATTTAGACATTATCAAAGACTTCATTGCGGCTGACTTGTATTTCGTATCCGCTAAAATTCTTCCGTACTCTGTTTTTATTTTTCATTTTTTTCCATTCATTTCCTATGATGATCGTATTTGACCACGAAGATCACACGTTTGACTTTTTTTTTTAAAGACCATTTAAACTTTTCCAATCATGTTACAATTTGTATGTGTGTTTATATAAAGTGCTGCAAAAGTCAAAAGTTTCATACTATTCTGATGAAGTAAATATTGTAATATTTCAAAATGTAACATCTTTCAGTCTAGAGGGTTAAAATTTGCCTTCATCTTTGTTTTGTTCCTCCTGTCCAGAACTCATCAGAACAGACCTGCGACCCACCAGTTGAGATCCAGTGCTCAGAGTCTAAAATAACCACAGACAGTTGTGGGAGGATGAATTACATGACTAACCTACAGCTGAGTCAAGGTCAGTTTTGGATATGTGAGCTCTGTGCTTCCTGAACGCCAAAACCGTGTGGTGCATCAGTGACCAAAATATGCTTTATCTGTGGACGTCTGAAAAGAAAAGCAGTGCACTTTGGTGTCATTTCGCAGTGTTACTTTTGTAGACTGTAGAGTGAAACTCCAAGATGTAGTTGAGTTTGTTTCTTCATCAGATTTGGAGAAATGTAGCATTGCATCACTTACTCAGCAATGTATCCTCTGCAGTGAATGGGGTGACGTCAGAATGAGAGTCCAAACAGCTGATAAAAACATCAC
Organism: Sinocyclocheilus anshuiensis; assembly: GCF_001515605.1. Lineage (NCBI taxonomy): Eukaryota > Metazoa > Chordata > Actinopteri > Cypriniformes > Cyprinidae > Sinocyclocheilus > Sinocyclocheilus anshuiensis. The sequence goes on from NW_015548309.1 coordinate 5,529,823, forward strand.
AATAATCCACACCACTCCAGTCCATCAGTTAACGTCTTGAGAAAAAAGCTGCATGTTTGCATTATTTTGATGTTTTTATCAGCTGTTTAGACTCTCATTCTGACGGCACCCATTCACTGCAGAGGATCCTCTGGTGAGCAAGTGATGGAATGCAAATGTAATATATCTAATTTTCTGTTTATTATAGGTTCACTACCCAGTTCCAAAATCTATGCACTAAATGCATGACTAGGGAAAGTGTTTAATTCAGTTGTATTCTCAGAGGAAGCTTCCACATTCATGTGTTGCCAAAGCAGCTCACGACATGTTAATTTGAGCTCCGGAGGAAAACACATCAAACTATGAAGTCTGTGACTTGTTGTATGCGGAAGTTGCACAGAAATATGGGATAAAACATAGTTAAGATTCGTCTTAGTGGCTGTAGCAGCCTCTCTGTGGCTTCATGAATTATGAATGTCAGTCCTAGTCTTGCTACTATTTTTAATTTCCTATATGCAAATAGGATTAAGACGCTGGTGTGTGGGAATGCATGTGCGCCGCATGTGTCTTTAGACATGCAAACGTGTTTCTTCATCTTTAGAGCTGCAACACTGAATGTGAGAGTGCTGCTATGTTTGCACTAGAGTCCTGGGGTTTATAACACGGGTGAATCTTTTTTGCTTTGACACAGTGTGAATGTATTCGCACTTTTGCAGAAAGTGAAAGATAGAAAAACAGCTCTGATCCAGATCCAGAGGTAGCCTAATGTGTATTTAGTGCAATAATCAATCAATAATTAATAGTTTGTCATTTAGCTAACAACACTAATAGGACTTAAAGTACAAATTTAAAGGGATAGTTCACCCAAAAATGAAAATGTGATGTTTATCTGCTTACCCCAAGGGCATCCAAGATGTAGGTGACTTTGTTTCTTCAGTAGAACACAAACGGAGATTTTGAACTCCAGCCGTTGCAGTCTATCAGTCGTATAATGCATGGCAATGGTAACAAAATCTATGAGAGTAAAAAAAACATGCACAGACAAATCCAAATTAAACCCTGCGGCTCGTGACGACACATTGATGTCCTAAGACACGAAATGATCGGTTTGTGCCAGAAACCGAACAGTATTTATATCATATTTTACCTCTTAATATACCACTATGTCCAACTTCATTGAGCGCGCGCAGGCATCCGGTGCGTGAGGTGTGTACGCGCTCTGGCGTAGTTTA
>NW_015548309.1:5531267-5556327 GCF_001515605.1 Sinocyclocheilus anshuiensis
AGACTGCAACGGTTGGACTTAAAAATCATCAAATGTGTTCTACTGAAGAAACAAAGTCACCTACATCTTGGATGCCCTGGGGGTAAGCAGATAAACATCACATTTTAATTTTTGGATGAACTATCCCTTTAACATGAATCATTATGCTCATTAATCATTTATTTTGGGATTTGAACCTACAACCTGTCAGGTTTTTAACTGCTAGGCTACAGCACCCATTTGTGAGCGAATCTGTGGTTGGTTTCTGTTTTCTATGGGAAAGACCCCTGGATACTGTAATGAGCTCATGTGAGTCAGACATGATGAATCACTCCATTAGGTTCAGTCCGGTAGTGATTCGCTCTCTGCTCTAGATAAACCAAACCCTGTTTTGCACAGTTTAGAAAACACCATCCACCTTTAAATGGATGTTTCTACTTTGCAATATTACTCACTTTGATTATATCTAGTCTCTACATTGCCCATACACTATTCTTTTTATCCACCCGAAAGTAAGCTATTTTCCGAGACTTCCGGTTCATTAGCCGGTAAATAGAAGAATAGTAAACAGTAAAACTATATGAAAGTGAAAGTGACGTGACATGTGGCCAGGTATGGTGACCCATACTCGGAATTAGTGCTCTGCATTTATCCCATCCTAAGTGCACACACACACTGTGAACACACACCCAAAGCAGTGGGCAGCCATTTTTTGCTGCGGCGCCCGGGGAGCAGTTGGGGGCTCGGTGCCTTGCTCAAGGGCACCTCAGTCGTGGTATTGAAGGTGGGAGAGAGCGCTGTACATTCACTCCCCCCACCTACAATCCCTGCCGGTACGAGACTTGAACCCGCAACCTTTGGGTTACGAGTCTGACTCTCTAACCATTAGGCCACGACTTCCCCATGCGCTACAAACCAGATGTTTTGTACAGCTAAAATAACTGTTTTTTTTTTCAGTTATGTATTTTATTCACATATTTATTAAAATATTCCATCATCACTGAGCGTAGCTTGACGTTAATTAAGTGACCGCTTTGATTGATTTAAGCGAGTTCATTCGGTGAAAGATTCATCAGACTGATTCAAACTGTAGCGAACTGAGTTTGTGAATCGTTTTGAATGACTCATTAAAAGGAGTCGCTCAAAGTCGTAATTTGTTCGTGAATGTGAGTGTGACTGTACAGTACTGGTTGCATGTGTTTGATTCACTTAAAAGAACCGGTTCATTCGAATCTTTTGTTTTGTCAGTGGCGTTATTCTTGCCACGATTTTCTTTTCATTTTGTCTTACCGCGATCAATTTGTCTTTCAGATTCGGGTAAAATATGACTTATTTTGCAGTGGCGTTGTAGATTCATCCACAAAGATACCGAAGAGCGGTTTAGACATTTACGGTTACATTTGATAAGCTTTGTTTGAACGAATGAATGAAGGAATGAATGAGTGAATAAATTAGTGAATACATGAACGAGTGAATGAATGAATGAGTGAGTGAATGAATATTGACTTGGTACAGGTTTCTAGACACATATCAGTAGAACAGCGTCTCTATCATTCTTTATACAGACATCTCTAAATTATTTTTTCACGTCTCAGATTAGTGCCTAAAATAAGAACTCAAGTTTCGTTTGCATTTTGTTGGGATTGTTCCAGAGATATTGTTCCAACCAATCCCCAAAAAGTATTACGGAATTCATTTTTATTAATAAAATATGACTTATACATTTTATAACACGGATTTTATTCCAATAAATCTGTCTATGAAAATAAACGTGGTTAAAATTAACCCAAGCAACCATCATATTTATAGGAATATATTGATGCCGAAAGCCACTGATGAGAAAGGGTGTGTCCTTGAGTGAGTGAGAGAGTTAGAGAGAGAGAGAGAGAGAGAGAGAGAGAGAGCGAGCGCTTGTTGCTCTAGAAGCTCGAGCCGCAGGTGATGATGGACCGATAGAAGGAAGAGCTGCTGCTTCCGCGCCTCGGCTCTCACCTGTCACCGGTGTTCATCATGAGTGAATAAATTAGTGAATACATGAACGAGTGAATGAATGAATGAGTGAGTGAATGAATATTGACTTGGTACAGGTTTCTAGACACATATCAGTAGAACAGCGTCTCTATCATTCTTTATACAGACATCTCTAAATTATTTTTTCACGTCTCAGATTAGTGCCTAAAATAAGAACTCAAGTTTCGTTTGCATTTTGTTGGGATTGTTCCAGAGATATTGTTCCAACCAATCCCCAAAAAGTATTACGGAATTCATTTTTATTAATAAAATATGACTTATACATTTTATAACACGGATTTTATTCCAATAAATCTGTCTATGAAAATAAACGTGGTTAAAATTAACCCAAGCAACCATCATATTTATAGGAATATATTGATGCCGAAAGCCACTGATGAGAAAGGGTGTGTCCTTGAGTGAGTGAGAGAGTTAGAGAGAGAGAGAGAGAGAGAGAGAGAGAGAGCGAGCGCTTGTTGCTCTAGAAGCTCGAGCCGCAGGTGATGATGGACCGATAGAAGGAAGAGCTGCTGCTTCCGCGCCTCGTCTCTCACCTGTCACCGGTGTTCATCCGAGCCGCTCATTCCCCTCCGACACGCGCTCGGTTCGGTACTTCACTTCAATGAGGCTGTTCGTGAACTATTGGAGTACTCCAGCTTCGCCACAGCAGCACCGTAGAGTAACGTTACTCCCCTCGCGTCATGTCTCACTCTGAGAGATGGGCAAGCTCGACGAGCACGAGAGGGTGATCCTCAACGTCGGGGGCACGAGGCACGAAACCTACCGGACCACGCTGAAGACCCTGCCGGGCACGCGTTTGGCCCTGCTCGCTTCCGAGTCGGACCTCGAGTCGGTTCTGGACCAGCTGCAACAAGTCCCGGGCTTCATCGAGTACAACGCGCGCAGCAACGAGTACTTCTTCGACCGGCACCCGGGCGTCTTCGCCTACGTGCTCAACTACTACCGGACCGGGAAGCTGCACTGCCCGGCGGACGTGTGCGGGCCGCTGTTTGAGGAGGAGCTGTCCTTCTGGGGCATCGATGAGACGGACGTGGAGCCGTGCTGCTGGATGACCTACCGACAGCACCGGGATGCCGAGGAGGCGCTGGAGGTGTTCGAGATGAACGTGGACAACGACGAGGACGACGAGTACGGCAAGCGGCTGGGCATCGAGGACGTGGTGTCCCCGGACGGTACCGTCTGCAGGTGGAGGAAGTGGCAGCCGGTCATCTGGAACCTGTTCGAGGACCCGTACTCCTCCAGAGCCGCCCGGGTAAGAGCGCAGCGCGGAGTCGCCAAACGGTTGCGCGCGGCTCCTTTACGCGCTCGCGCTTCCAGTGTATCCACACAACGCCGAAACTCATGCATGCGTGTAGATAAGTCGGTTTTGTGTTTAAATTACCATGCATACTACTAAATGTACCTGAGACGCGTTAGTAAAGAGTAGAGAGAGTCCTAAAACGTTTAAATGTGTTAAAAGTTGATGTAATGTGAGTGTGCATGCATCTAAACCAGTGCGTAATGGTTAGAAACGTATCGGAGAGGCAGGTGTCACATATTAAGATCAAATCAAGACAGACTTGGCAAACACATCAGAGACAGTGCATGCATGAGTGTTTTTCATCTAAATGTGCGTAATCTCCTGATATGCGTTGGTAACAGGTGTCCAGAACATAAAACTTCTACAGTGAAGGCATTTTTATCCTCAGTTAAAATAGTCTTGGTTCAAATTGGCCTGATTGAGGGAGAGAAAAGAATCGCAGCCCTCCCACACTTATGGGAAGCGTAATGGAGGTTATGCGTCACCATTTGAGATGTTTTAATTAAACGATTGGTTGGAAGAGACTGGTAACTTGAGTGGAAAATATTAATTATTGAGATCGTTGCAGGTGAATTCAGATGCACTGCAGAGATCAGCCAGATACAATTTTAAAGAGCCTTTTCTTTGTGCTGCTTTGGGTTCTGAGTAATGTCTTTTTTGCTCTGATTATATGCAGGCCATTGAGATAGAAATCTAGTGTGTTTTAGTTAAAAATTCCCATTTTTATTGTTGTTACTAAGCAGTTTTCTGATACATTTTTTTATCAGCATATTTTAAATGGCAGTTGTTTCACTGAAAAAGTTTTTTTTTATTTGGAATAAATTGTCCTTATTTCTCTAAAGAGAGATTGGTTTTCACATTAAAGGAATAGTTCACCCAAAAATGAACATTTGCTGATAATTTACTCACCCTCAGGTCATCCAAGTTGTAGATGAGTTGGTTTCTTCATCAGATTTGGAGAAATGTAGCATTGCGTCACTTGCTCACCAATGGATGGGAATGGGTGCCGTCAGAATGAGTCCAAACAGCTGATAAAAACATCTCAATAATCCACAAGTAATCCACACCACTCCAGTCCATCAGTTAACATCTTGTGAAGCAAAAAGCTGCATGTTTGACGTTTTTAATTTCAAACCGTTGCTTCTGGCTAAAATACAAGTGATCTATCCATAATATTGCCTCCTCCAGTGAAAAAGTCAACTGAATTAGGAGAGAAATCTGCACAGATTAAGCACCGTTTATAAGCCAAAAAAACTATAAACATATGTGGGTTGATTTTGATGTGAGAGACAACAGGAGATGGACTTTATCACTGGAGGAAGTGTTATTTTGGATTATGGACTCGTATTTTGTCAAGAAGCAACGATATGAAGTTAAAATGCTTTAATAATGGGTTTGTTTCTTACAAACATGCCGCTTTTGGCTTCACAAGACATTACCTGATGGACTGGAGTGGTGTGGATTACTTGTGGATTATTGTGATGTTTTTATCAGCTGTTTGGACTCTCGTTCTGACGGCACCCATTCACTGCAGAGGATTCATTGGTGAGCAAGTGATGGAATGCTGCATTTCTCCAAATCTGATGAAGAAACAAACTCATCTACATCTTTGGCCTGAGGGTGAGTAAATTCATAAAATTTTCATTTTTGGGTGAACTGTTCCTTTAATGGTGGGCAAGTCTTAAGTTGGTCTGTGGGCAGTGAATGCACACATCAATTGGTTAATTGGTCCAATGTTGGTTGGTTGAGTTGTTTTTTCCTGCAGAGATGGACCAAATGAGTAGGGCTGTTTATCTAATCAATGATGACTAATTGTTTCTCTAGATGAAGAGTCTGCTATCTTCATTTTTAATGAGCAGAAACTGTGACCTTGGCACAGACTCACAGATAATGGTTCTTGCAACATTCTTATAACACACGTTATTAGCCAGCACACATTTCCCAGAATTCACCTTGCAGTTGCCAGTTTGCATCATCGTGGTCCCCTGATGCCTTCAGCCTGGTTTCATCCATCTGTTTATGCAGCGGAGGGTTTGACGCTGTGATCATGTTGACGTGTGTGTGTGTGTGTGTGTGTGTGTTTTGATGCCACGTGTTCCGTTGCCACTTAGGAGGTTAACACTGGCGCTCGTCTGAAGATGCTGTGCCGAGACCGTTTCCATGGCGACCTTATCGCTCATCGTCCGCCCGTTCATTCAGAGCGGCGATTGATTTCAGGAATTCAGTCGAGCGCGAACCCTGCGCGTGCCGTGCGTGTCTGCTCGTTTCCTCTGGCGCCGTTTGAAATGAGTGTGTTTGACATATTGTTATGTGTGGATGATTCATGCGCTGGAAGAATAGCACGGTCATACAGAACGTGTGTGTGTGCGTTTATGTGGGCACGGATGATCTGAATGCTGATGCTGGCAGCCGGTGTCTTTCAGCCTAAACTTTGCTGTCAGTCATTTTCTTTCGATCAGTCGCCGAGCGCTGATTATCTCGGCGAGTTTCGCGTGTGTTGAGGCTGTGTGCGTCTTCGTGGGATGTTAGTGTCCGTATTGTGCGATTAGAGTAATGAAACATGATCTTTTAAGAACAAGCCTTGAGTTGATGATGATGATGATGATGAAGTCATTGTGTATCTAAAATGTATCTGTACATGCACAATTTTAGTACCATAATGTGATTAAACTGATTAAAAGTTTGGAATAATTAAGGTTTTTCAAGGCTGCATTTATTTGATCAAAAATTCTGTAAAAGTTGTGAAATATTATTACAATAATAAAAAAAACAAACGTTCTCATAGTATAAATTAGATTGATTTCTGAAGTATCACGTGACTCTGAAGACTGGAGTAATGATGCTGAAAATTCAGCTTTGATCACAAGAAAAACATTTTTTTTTAAAATGTATTCAAATAGAAACAGTTATTTGGAATTGCAATAATATTTAATAATAATAATAATGTTTTACTGATTTTACTGGATTTTTCAGCAAATAAATGTAGCCTTGGTGAGCAAAAAAGACTTCTTTCAAAAACATTAAGAATCTTAATTATTATATTTCAAACTTAACCCTCTGGTATTGTTTAAAAGCTTGTTATACAGCTGAAATTTAACTTTTTTTTATTTTCAGTCAAATCAATGAAATATATTTTTGTTCAATAATATTTTTCTTTTTTATGTTGTATTTTGAGAGAATTTCATGGTACTAATTAATATTTATGCAATAATTATGATAATTTTTTCCCATTGAAAATAAGAAAAAAATTCTAATATTTTTATATTACTTTTCTATTATGGCATATTGCATGTTAAAATGGAAACAATGCCTTTAAAATCCTATTTTTGAAGGCAGATTAGTGCCATTTGGTGGGAGTAAAAAAAAAACAAAAAAAAACTTGCATGCAATTCCATGGTTTAGCCACTAGATTCCTATAGAGCTCTACATAAAAGGCGTATAAATTCTCTAGTTGTTTTTAGACATAAATACTTATTTTTATTAATTTGTTGATTTGGATATATATTTAGACATTCTCAAAGACAACTTTTTGTAAAGGTTTATTTTTTTTTGGGTTGAAATGTTAGTTTGAAATGTCAGTTTTTGCATTAATTTTACTAAAGTCAAACCTGAACACAGAGAAAGACATTTTATTGCACATAACATCAAAATTCAACAAAAATGTAACAAAAATGAACAGGAATGCTTTATCAGAGGTTAATCAATCTGATTTCAACTTCTTATTTGAGTCTTCTGGCTCAATTTTGCCATATTGTTACAGCCACACCAGTTCATGTGTGTGTGTGTGTGTGTGTGTGTGTGTGTGTGTGTGTATGTGTGTATTTTGTACTCTTGATGATTTAGAGTGTCACCCTTTCATTGCTGTGCACTTTTTTTCTGCATTGTGAATGATTTGTAGATTGTACTCACAAAAAATTCTCTGTATTTTCGTATTTTTGCATATTTCCCATTCATTTCCAATGGCGGTCATTTTTGACCGTGAACAACACAAAATCACATGTGAAACACATGTGAAACTCACATGAAACATGTGGTTTTGGAACATTTTCATGGTGTAAATGTGTGAAACCCATGTAAGGGTTTATTTAAAGTAATATTTAAATATTATAATTATCTATAATATTTAGATGTTTATTGCAATTACATATACATTTCATATATAAATTAATTGTAATTTTATTAAATCCTTTATTTTCTGTGTGTGAGTGAGTGAGTGTGTGTGTGTGTGTGTGTGTGTGTGTGTGTGTGAGAGAGAGTGTGTGTATGTGTGTATGTGTGTGTGTGTGAGTGTGTCTGTGTGTGTGTGCGTGTGTCTGTGAGAGTGTGCGCGTTAATAAAAAAAACAAACGTTCTCATAGTATAAATTAGATTGATTTCTGAAGTATCACGTGACTCTGAAGACTGGAGTAATGATGCTGAAAATTCAGCTTTGATCACAAGAAAAACATTTTTTTTTAAAATGTATTCAAATAGAAACAGTTATTTGGAATTGCAATAATATTTAATAATAATAATAATGTTTTACTGATTTTACTGGATTTTTCAGCAAATAAATGTAGCCTTGGTGAGCAAAAAAGACTTCTTTCAAAAACATTAAGAATCTTAATTATTATATTTCAAACTTAACCCTCTGGTATTGTTTAAAAGCTTGTTATACAGCTGAAATTTAACTTTTTTTTATTTTCAGTCAAATCAATGAAATATATTTTTGTTCAATAATATTTTTCTTTTTTATGTTGTATTTTGAGAGAATTTCATGGTACTAATTAATATTTATGCAATAATTATGATAATTTTTTCCCATTGAAAATAAGAAAAAAATTCTAATATTTTTATATTACTTTTCTATTATGGCATATTGCATGTTAAAATGGAAACAATGCCTTTAAAATCCTATTTTTGAAGGCAGATTAGTGCCATTTGGTGGGAGTAAAAAAAGAAAAACATCTACCATTCCATGGTTTAGCCACTAGATTCCTATATAGATCTATATAAAAAGGCTTATAAATTCTCTAGTTGTTTTTAGACATAAATACTTATTTTTATTAATTTGTTGATTTGGATATATATTTAGACATTCTCAAAGACAACTTTTTGTAAAGGTTTATTTTTTTTTGGGTTGAAATGTTAGTTTGAAATGTCAGTTTTTGCATTAATTTTACTAAAGTCAAACCTGAACACAGAGAAAGACATTTTATTGCACATAACATCAAAATTCAACAAAAATGTAACAAAAATGAACAGGAATGCTTTATCAGAGGTTAATCAATCTGATTTCAACTTCTTATTTGAGTCTTCTGGCTCAATTTTGCCATATTGTTACAGCCATTTCATGGTTTAAATGTGTGAAACCCATGTGAACACAAATGTGGACACGTGGGTTTCACACACACGATGAAAATGTTCCAAAACCACATGTTTCATGTGAGGTTCACATGTGATTCTAACATGTGATTGCACATGTGAAGTTCATGTGCTTTTTCTGTAAGGGAAGCTTTTTAAAGGGGAGCTCAAATGTGCATGCTTGACATATATATGTGTAAAGCATGTACATTTGAGCTTCCCTTTAAAATATTTGCTGTGCTCTACATGTGTGCATTGTTGAATGTTTATACAAAAATAAAACCCTTTATTAAATTGATGCTTGAAAGATTTTTTATCCATATTAAGTAGGGATGCACCGATCTGATACTGCCTTTTTCTGCCGGATCAGGTATCGGTCAGACGAGACTGATCCAAATCCGATATTGTGCGTATACTATTCTGTTAATATTATTAAGCCCCACGAAAGGCACAAAAACATTATAAAGCACTGTAAAGTTCTGTGCACTGCATTCCAAGTCTTCTGAAGCAGTTCCATAGTTTAATGTGAGTTTCAAATTAGAAAACATGAGGAGCAAATAACAGTCTAAAATGTTAAAGGGGTCATATGACGTTGCTAAAAAAGAACATTATTTTGTGTATTTGGTGTAATGAAATGTGTTTATGTGGTTTACACGAAAGGCACAAAAACATTACAGTGCTTTATAAAGTTTTCGTGCACTGCATTCCAAGTCTTCTGAAGCAGTTCCATAGTTTAATGTGAGTTTCAAATTAGAAAACATGAGGAGCAAATAACAGTTTAAAATGTTAACCAACTTTGGCAAAACAACCATCAAAAACGCTCCTCGAGCCACTTTGTTCACCGGTGCTTCAGCTGCTTTAGTAAACTTAATTAGCATCACATGGATATGCTAGAGGAAACTGACGAAGCAGTTCATAAATAACGATTAACAAAAAGGTCGAAAAAAAATGTGTAATATAGTGAATGGGTGGGTTTGTCTTACCTGTTGCTTTAGTTTCTGGTCTAGAAAACAAAAATCACGGGACTTGCTTGTCTGTGTCCGACTGAGAAAAGCACAAAAAATATTTTTAAATTTCCCATTGACAAGCTCTGGTGTAAAACACTGCATATTTAACTGTTGATAACTTTGATGTGATGCCGCGTTCGCTCCTCTTTGCTAGCTAACACATTAGCATTTCTGAGCTGCTTAATCTTTAAATAATAAGAACCGACAATAAATCATAAACTCTCAAAAGTGATTTAAATAGGAATAAAGAAGTTCGAAATGCTTACCTCTTCTTTTTCGTGACTCTTGCCGGGACTGACTTGACTGAGCGGTTTTTGAATTTTTTTATTTGTAGGAAACACACAGAGAAAATATTATGCCCTTATTACTTAAAAAAAGGCTTAATGTAGGCTTAATATGAAATAGATTTGTGTATTTACTATAGTTTATGTATTTATTTGATTAGCTTTCAGTTATTTGATTAGTTATAAAAGATAAAAGTGTAATAACCTATAGCCCTACTCCATACAAACGTATTTTCTCGGAAAAAGTGGTAGTTACGTTGCTGTCTATGCAGGGTCAGAAAGCTCTAGGATTTCATCAGAAAATATCTTAATTTGTGTTCCGAAGATGAACGAAGGTCTTAGGCGAACAGAATTTGACAGAATTTTCATTTTTGGGTGAACTATCCCTTTAAAGAAACACCAAAGTTCACCCAAAAAATCAAACCTGTATGACTTTTGCTCTTCTGTGGGACACAATGAAGACATTTTGAAGAACGCTGCGGTCCAAACAACCTTGAGTAGGTGGTTGTGATGATGATGATGAAGTCAGTGTGCATCTAAAATGTCTATAAATTGTTGCTTGGCTCAGTTTTTATGTTGAAGGCAACCTGAAACGACATTTGCAACCCATTTTTGTACTGTAATGTGAAGCATATCTGAGTAAAATTTAATAATTAAGAAGAAAATGTAGTGAGAGCCTTAAAGGAACAGTTCATCCAACCTGTATGACTTATATTTTGAAGATATTTTGACTATCTTTGGGGTCCAAACAACACTGGATGCCATTGACTTTGACAAAACACTACACGATTTTTGAAAACATCCTCTTTTTTGTTCCACAGAAGAAAGTTATACAAGTTTGGAGAAATAGAAGTGTCTGTGTAAATGACAATGAATCCAATAAATAAATCCAATGCAATTTAGCAGTTGGTTCAAACACTGCCAGCACACTTTTGAGGAGGCTTTTTGACCAGGAGGATGAAGGTCATGCTCACCTTCCAGAGCAATTCCCAATGGTCTCTCAACTGTACTTTTTGGTTGCATTAACCAGCTTTAAATTAGCAGTAGCTTTTTTGGCAGTTCTGGCTGTTTGCATAGTTTGTGTTCGCATGCACATAAACAAACATGCATGCATGTGACGCACTGACCAGTGTTTTTAGTCCAGAGTCCACCATTAGCGTCTTCCTCGAAGCACGCCGTTTATAGGCTTTGCATGTCATTTTTAGCGCGAGACAGTAATTACAGATCTGTCTGTCTCGCCGCTGACGGGAGGACACTGCGAACCGCTGTAGGTGTAAAACGCCAGAGAGAACGAGAGGGAGAGATGTGCTTGCTGGAGAAATGTAACCCAACGCAGGGTGCCGTGTTAAACAGACCGCCAACGCCGTGGTTTCGCGTGCCGCTGGATGTGGCTTTCATGTCGAGCTCATTTGAATCTCGCACACATGCATTAGCGAGCTCATTTCGGCCGGTCTGAAATGCACGACTGTCTTTTGTGTTGTGATAATTGCATGGCTTGCTTTTTCCTGTATCTGCACAAACTGCTTTCAAGTCCTCCGCTGAGCCGGTCCACGGCTTCAAAAGAGTAACACGGGCCTAATGAAGCCGTTCAGACCACCGGGACCAATTACACACGCACACACTGCTCTCACTAATCGCTGATTAAATAGCAAATCAAACTTTGTTTTTGTGCTGTTGTACAGATGCTGAATGTACATACAGACTCCAGCCAGCCCATATTACACATACTCGCCTATGTTTGCCTTTAGATGACACTGAAAACAAAGCCGCTCTACTAATATTTTAACAATAATGTAGGAAAACTTTTGTTTTTTTGCAATAGATGTGCTTTGACAGTGCATCAACCTGCAAATGAAAGGATTCGAGTGTTTAAAGGGATAATTCACCCAAAAATGAAAATGTGATGTTTATCTGCTTGCCCCCAGGGCATGCAAGATGTAGGTGACTTTGTTTCTTTAGTAGAACACAAACGGAGATTTTGAACTCAAACCGTTGCAGTCTGTCAGTCTTATAATGGAGGTGAATGGGAATCACGGCTTTGAGAGTAAAAAAAACATACACAAACAAAACCAAATTAAACCCTGCGGCTCGTGATGATACATTGATGTGTAAAGACACAAAACGATCGGTCTGTGCAAGAAACTGAACAGTATTTATATTGTTTTTTACCTCTGATTCACCGCAATGCCAATCACCGAACTGTCCTGAGCGCATTCGCGTCGTCTTCAGCCGGCGTGTGACGCTTCTTCTTCTTCTTCCGCAGACTTATAAGTGCATTACCGCCACCTATCTCTCAAATGGACCATTGACACTCCTAATTGAGATTGTAGATAGAGTGTCAATGGTCCATTTGAGAGATAGGTGGCAGTAATGCACTTATAAGTCTGCGATCTGCCGTAAAGCAAGAAGAAGAAGAAGAAGACGCGTCACGCGTCACGCGCCGGCTGTCGAGGACAGTTCGGACATTGCAGTGCATCAGAGGTAAAAAAAACGATATAAATACTGTTCAGTTTCTTGCACAGACCAATCGTTTCGTGTCTTTACACATCAATGTATCATCACGAGCCGCAGGGTTTAATTTGGTTTTGTTTGTGTATGTTTTTTTGAATCTCAAAGCCGTGATTCCCCTTCACCTCCATTATAAGACTGACAGACTGCAATGGTTTGAGATAAAAAATCTTCGTTTGTGTTCTGAAGAAACAAAGTCACCTACATCTTAGATGCCCTGGGGGTAAGCAGATAAACATCAAATTTTAATTTTTGGGTGAACTATCCCTTTAATAGCGTTTCATGTTGTGAAAGAACGAGGCAGGAATAGGTGGTATTTCCAAAATATTAGTGCAGTATGAATTTTGTAGTCATTTTATGGCATTTAGCAAAAGATTGACTTATAACCGTATTATAATGATTGTTTGCATGTCTCTATACAGTATTTATGTGTTAATTCATGTTTCTTTGTGTATATACGTAATGTAAACCCACTCAAATCCATACAAATGTACCATGGTGTAGCAACACATTTATGCTTTCATAGCTTTTAAATGCCATTATAGCGTCCAGATCAATACAGAGAAATGATGCATGTGCATGCTAATGTCATGCATTTTATTTTAATAACTACTTTATATGTTTGTAAATAGCTACATGCAATTGGCTTGGATGTTTTGTTTTCTAATGAAGTGACATTTATTAAACATAGTGACTTATGTTTTTAAGTCTGACTTAAGTGCACAAAGTCTTTGGGGGCTTCTGTATATCAGGTTAATGGAATCACATATTAAAATGATTTATTTCTGATACAGTAAAACCTTAATTTGTCACTCACATGCTAGTAGAAGGTTTGGCTTATTCCTAGAATGCATGTGTACGTCGTGTATGTCTATTAATAAAATAGACATATATTCTAAAATAAAGTGTGTGTATATTATACATATATTCTATTTACAAAATAGTAAAGCCTAAAATAATATTTGCTAGTTCTATCACTATTTTACTGTGAAGTGATATTATTTTTATGGGAGAATTACAGCACAGACGTCTCTAAGTATAAGACATTTATTTGATAAATATTTGATAAAATTAATTATTATTTTTATTTGAAATATTTGATTATCTCAACTTTTCAGAAGACCGCTGTAAGCTTTTTTTTTAAATTGATCAAGACATATTTTTCTGATATCTGCATTTCCATCCGTTCAGAAGAGATCTACAGTCTTGTTTTATTCCAGCATCTTTCATCTTTAAATGCGTCCTCTTTGCCTGTTGTCACTGTCAGCTTTTCTCACGCACGTATGTAGCTTTGCTTTAGTTTATTCTTCAAAAACGGAGTAAAAATAGAGCGCTACGTCGTGCCTGTCACGCTCCGCCTCATGGGAGGTTATGGAGAGGTCATTCTCGTACCTCTGCAGCAATAACAGCTACAAGAAAGACTTTGAGCAGGAAAGAGCGTGTACTTTCCTCAAACTCGCTTCAGGTGTACAAACAGCTAAAATGGGATGTTGTCTTCATCAATCCACACACACACACACAGAGCTGTGTTGAGCTCAAGGACAGCGTGTGCTAGAGATGTGAAACACACCCTCAGGTTATCAGCTCAGTGTCTCTGTGTTTAGTGTGTCTCTCTTCATTTGTTTGTATGTTATCAGGATTCTTCCCTTGTTCTCTGATAGCTCTGATTGTTGTTGGTATTTGACTTTTGTGTTGCTTTGTGGTTGTTAGGATGTTTTGGGTGTTTTTTAGTGTGTTGATATTTAGGGCTACATGATATATTGAAATATTGCAAATGTTCAAATTGCGATATGGATATTGCAATGACTTGCGATGACTGAAAGTCAAAGTTTTAAGTCAATGCATATCACATTATTTATTTTTATTATAAAATTTCAGTTGCAATTTAAAATGTTTTTTTGTGCAGTTTTGCTTTGCTTGTTTTGTAGCACTGCATAATTTGGCCAAAAATTATTATATCAATAATAATAATAATAATAATAATATTAATAATGGTATGTATTATTATTATTATTAAATATATATTCCAATTTAAAATATTGTATAGGTGTGCTATGAATATAATAATAATGATAATAAGAAGAATAATAATAATAATGGTATTTATTATTATTATTAAATATCTATTCCAATTTAAAATATTGTATAGGTGTGCTATGAATAATAATAATAATAACAACAACAATAATAATAATATCGGTATTTATTATTATGATTTAATTTCTGTTCCAATTTAAAATGTTGTATAGATGTGCTATGAATAATAATAATAATAATAATAATAATAATAATAATAATAATGGTATTTATTAATTATTATTTTTATTTGAAATATTTGATTATCTCAACTTTTCAGAAGACCGCTGTAAGCTTTTTTTTTAAATTGATCAAGACATATTTTTCTGATATCTGCATTTCCATCCGTTCAGAAGAGATCTACAGTCTTGTTTTATTCCAGCATCTTTCATCTTTAAATGCGTCCTCTTTGCCTGTTGTCACTGTCAGCTTTTCTCACGCACGTATGTAGCTTTGCTTTAGTTTATTCTTCAAAAACGGAGTAAAAATAGAGCGCTACGTCGTGCCTGTCACGCTCCGCCTCATGGGAGGTTATGGAGAGGTCATTCTCGTACCTCTGCAGCAATAACAGCTACAAGAAAGACTTTGAGCAGGAAAGAGCGTGTACTTTCCTCAAACTCGCTTCAGGTGTACAAACAGCTAAAATGGGATGTTGTCTTCATCAATCCACACACACACACACAGAGCTGTGTTGAGCTCAAGGACAGCGTGTGCTAGAGATGTGAAACACACCCTCAGGTTATCAGCTCAGTGTCTCTGTGTTTAGTGTGTCTCTCTTCATTTGTTTGTATGTTATCAGGATTCTTCCCTTGTTCTCTGATAGCTCTGATTGTTGTTGGTATTTGACTTTTGTGTTGCTTTGTGGTTGTTAGGATGTTTTGGGTGTTTTTTAGTGTGTTGATATTTAGGGCTACATGATATATTGAAATATTGCAAATGTTCAAATTGCGATATGGATATTGCAATGACTTGCGATGACTGAAAGTCAAAGTTTTAAGTCAATGCATATCACATTATTTATTTTTATTATAAAATTTCAGTTGCAATTTAAAATGTTTTTTTGTGCAGTTTTGCTTTGCTTGTTTTGTAGCACTGCATAATTTGGCCAAAAATTATTATATCAATAATAATAATAATAATAATAATATTAATAATGGTATGTATTATTATTATTATTAAATATATATTCCAATTTAAAATATTGTATAGGTGTGCTATGAATATAATAATAATGATAATAAGAATAATAATAATAATGGTATTTATTATTATTATTATTAAATATCTATTCCAATTTAAAATATTGTGTAGGTGTGCTATAAATAATAATAATAATAATAATAATAATGATATTTATTATTATTATTATTATTAAATATCTATTCCAATTTAAAATATTGTATAGGTGTGCTATAAATAATAATAATAATAATAATGATGATGATGATAATGATGATGATGATACACTGCATGATGATGATACACAGCATTTTAAGATACAGTCAACACAGCAGGTACAATCAGTGTGTGTCAGACTGCCAGCAAGGCTTCATGCTGTGATCACTGTGTTTCCCAGCTAGTCATCTGCAGGCATCTGTTTTTTTCCTTTTTCAGTGTGTTCAAAGTTCTATTACTCAATACCAGTGAGACTTACAGTGACACTCTAAACAAATCTCAGAGTGTCACCTTTCAAAAGAGACCAAAACCATGCAAATACTCCAAATGGTTCAAGAACAGCATGCATTATATTTACTTTGGGTGTGCCTCTTTTAGGGGTTTTAGGCAAACTTTACAGGAATGCTAAGGGGTTAATCGGGCCGCTCTAGTTTTTAGTGTGTTGCTATGTGGTTGCTAAGGTGTTCTGGGTGGTTTCCTATTACACAAAGTAGTAACACTTTTTCTTTCTCTTTCTTGTCTCTCTTTGTCTTTCTGTTTCACCTTTTCTTCTCTCTTTCCCCTTCCCTTCCTCTTGATCTCTCATATTTTCGGGTGATATTGTGGACGGCGTGTCCTTTCTCTCTGCATTCTCCTGGATCGTAATGTTTCTTCATCTCCTTCTGAAACTCCAAACTGGGACAAACCCTGAACCAATCAGCGGGATCCGGATGTCTTATGCGAGTGACCCGCGCGTCCTTTTCCATCAGATGCTGAATCAACTTAGCTTTGCCTCTAAACGGCTCGTCTTTCTCCCTGAAAGCTGCGAAACCGCAGCAAGCAGTCTTCGATTTCACAGTTCCTCCTCAAAACCTTCTCCTTCAAGAGCGTCTCCAGTGTCGTCCCACTTTATTTGCTGTCGGTCAGCGAGCGTAACTGGGAAATATCAGCTTGTGCAGGGCGAGGTTAAACGCTCTGATGCTGGATCTGTCATATGGTGTGGTTTACATGTGGACTGAGTCATAACGCTGACATTTAAGGCCCTTCACTCTCCGGCTGTGTGTAAACACACTCCATTAAGTGAAGGCCTCTTCACCGCCAGCCGTAATTATCCTGTTGAGTTGAGTTGAGCCGAGCCGGGCCGGGCCGCTAGTCCAGGTTTAACTAGCGCTCTATTAGGAGTCACTTCAGCGAGCGGGAGCCATCTCCTCAGCTGAATGGCCCTCAGAAGCCTGTTAGGAGCCCCTGTGTGTCTGTAGTGCGTCTATGAGTCAAGCTGTCTGTCTCACATCGCTGTCTGTATTCACAACTGCAGACTCAAACGCCAGTGAACTAGATCAAACTGAACATTTGCTGTCGTTCAGATGAAAATGGCTTTTGCATCCCGATGTACTTGCATAAAATGACTTATTTCTGAGTTGAACAGTATATTTGGTGAGAAATATTGTCAGAAATCTGTTGATTTCTATCTGTGTGGAATCGCTTGGATCATGAAAAATGTCTGTATGACGGTGAAAATAAGAGAGATTGGCAACTTCAGCTGTAAATAATATTATTAGCAACAATGTTAACAATATTATTATATAAATAGATAAATATTATAGATTATATTATAGATAAATTATTATTATTTTGTTGTTATTATAGTTTTCCTCATTATTATGATTATTACTACTAAAATATTAAACAAAATAAAATGTATTAATATAGAGTATTTAAGAAAAACATAATAATAATATTAAACATAATATGAATTATTACTATGGTAAGAGATCAGTACAAAAATAAGAGAGATTGGCAACTTCAGCCAAAATTATTATTATTATTAATAATATTTTTTTATTGTTGTTATTATGATTATTACTAGGCTGCTAAAAAATGTAAACAACATTATTATTATTATTATTATTATTATTATTATTGTAACATTTCACTGTAAAACAGAATATTTAAGAAACATAATCCTTATTGTTATTATTACTATTAATAAAAATAGTAATAATTATTATTTTATTGTCATTATTACTATTACTATTATATAGTAATTATTGCTACTAAAATATTAAACAAAATAATTATTACTTTTGTAATATTTCACTGAAAAAGAGTATTTAAGAAACTTATTAATGTTTGTTGTTATTTATTATTATTATTATTACTGTTGTTGTTAAATAAAAATTTTAAACAAAAGAATTATTAGTATTGTAATATTTCATAGCAAAATAAAAAGGGAATTCAAGAAAAATAATATACTAATGCTTCTAATTTACAGCTGTATTGTGATTTTGGATTTACAATAAAATTTTTCTTAACAATGCTTTGATTGATTCATTCATTCATCTACTTATTTACTTCCTTATTTACAACCGATTAAAATCATTTTTACCGTGCATGAAGCTGTTTTAGCTACTGTACCTTTAAATATGTAAATGACCTCTGTTGTGATTGGCTGATCTCACACATAGCAGGCCATCATGAATATGTAAATGTGGGCGGTTACATGTAAATGAGCTCATAACTAAGATGATTTATGAAATAATACAGTAAATAAGTGAGGAAGCTTTGTGAATGTTAGTACATCAAATCTGTATTTCCAAAAGAAAGAAAAATCCAGTTTTTTGTCATGCAACCGCTTAAAATCTTGAATACATTATTTTAATGCAATGATCGGTTTATTTAGAGACCTTTACAGTCAGTGATTATTATCATAATTTAGCATGAAGCGTTTCATGTTTGCGCTGCGTGTCAGATGACATTTAACGAGCGGCTGCTGTTGAGTAATAATAATTCCAGTCATTTGTGAGGAAATGAAGGTATAGTGTGCGCTTTAGTAATAATGAGGCGTGGAGTCTAGACTGTGATTTTCTTCTGTGTCGCTGTGGGAGTGTTGGCCTGCTCTCTTTCCATCTGTATGACCGCTCACAGACACTACAGCTCCTGTAGATTGGGTTTGTGTACTGATACCTCGAGTAATACGTGTGATATCTGGGTCAGTCTGGTTTTTGTGTGGAAATGCATCATTCACATTCGAGCTCTGTTGTGAAACCGAGTGAGCTGCATGCATAGGCAGCACGAGTACAAGATGCAAAGGTCAGCAACAACATTATGATTGTTCTTATGATTATGTATCTTGTTTTTGGCCAAATTTGAAGGCAGTGTCGCGTTTATCCTTCACAGAGAAGGAAGTGCAATAATGCACTGCAAAGAGCTCTTTGAAAGATGCACCAGCATGAAAATTAATGTACTTAAATACAAATGGAAAATACTTCAATATAAATAGTAATATAATTGAATGTAACTTTTAGAAAAAGGCTATTTTGCCTGTACGTGTGTGTGTGTGCATTTATATCTTTAGTTAGGTCATTATTTTTTTTCACTATTTTTGTTTACTTATTTGGTACTTATTTTATTATTTTATTTAGTTCGGTATTTTTTATTTAGGTAATAAGTATCGCTTTTTATTTCTCCCCTTTCCTACTACTTGTTTCACTTCTGTTTCAGTTTTTTATAACCATTTCTTACTATGTGTCAGTAAGCTGTTATTTTAGCATGTGTGTTTGGCTCAGTGTTATTTTTTTAGGATTACTGATAAACTAATGTAGTTTGATTTGTATTAGTTATCTATTTTAGTTTTAGTTACAGTTGTAGTAATGTTGTCATTTTATTAGTTTTTTATTATGTCTATATAGGTTTTTTATTAAGTTTTAGTTTTATTTAATTTGAGTTATTTCAGTACTTCAGCATACAAAATGGAAATGAAATAATATATATATATTGAATGTATTTATATATATATATATATATATATATATGTATATGTATATGTGTGTGGCTGTACATACACATATGTAGTTGTTTTTTGGTGTTTGGCTTAGTTATGTTAGAATCATTATTATACGCATACCTTTTGTTCTTTTAATATTTTTAATTGTTTTTAGCTTTATTTTGTTTTCATTTAAATGTTTAGTTTTGAAATGTTGTATGCATTTGTCATTTTTATTTAATTTCTTTTATTTTCTTAAATGTGTATATATATAGTATTTATAGAGTTTTAGCTTTTAGTTTTAATTACTTTTTCTTATTTTGTAAGTCGCTTTGCATAAAAGCGTCTGCTAAATGACTAAAAGTAAAGTAAAAGTATTTATTTATATAGTTATTTATTTAGTTGATTTCATTTATTTATTTGTAATTTTTTAGTTGTTTTGCTCGTTAATTTTAGTTTAGTTATTAACTTTTTTTTTTTAGATATTTTTATTTAGTCAGTTGCTTAGTGTTATTTTTATTTACATGTGTTATTTGTTTAGTTGATTATTGAATTTATTTTTGTTGTAATTTATTTAGTTGTTGTGTAGTTAATTTATTTTAGTTATTTATTTAGTTCTTCAGTTATTTAGTTAGTTGTTTCTGAAGTTATTTAGTTGTTGTTTATTTAGTTGTTTTGTTAATTATATAGTTTATATATTTTTATTTATTTAGTTGTTTGTTTATTTGTTGCTTATTTATTTAAACAACAGTCAAATGTCAGACTGTTTAGTGATCAATTGGGTCAAGTCTACTTAAATAGAAATGTAAAATGCTTAAATACTTCAATCGGAAATAGTAATATTTATTGAATGTAATTTAAAAATGACTATATATGAATATGAACAGCATGCTAATGTCAAACTCTTCAGGGATCAGTCGGGTCGAGTCTCCTGTGCACTTCACTACTATTTGTGTGTCACACGAGATGCTGTCTGTCTAGAGTGTTTCATATCAGACACTATGAAGGTCCATTTCAGATGGGTTTATTACAGAGCTTCAGTATCACGTTATCGATGTTTACTTACTCAATGTAACCCTGTAAGATCACTTTACATTTCTGTTTACTAGCAGAGCTTTGATGCTGAAGCTGGTTTCATGTTTTTTTGTTTTTTTTTTAGTTCTAGATGTTTTGGCATTTATGTATTTGATCTGAAATGTGCATTTTCAGATGCATCATTTCAACTAAACCAATTCAAAATGCTTAATGCAAGAAGTAAATTGCACACTGAATGAACACAAGGGGGAATACTGAATCATTTTTTTATTTATATGCACCAATATAATCTACTTGGGGAACTTAATATCCAAATAAAAAGCACACAGTGTTCACAGTGTTCCTTAATTTTCAAATCTACAATAGAATCATTGTAAATGCATCATGAATATGCATTATAAATCACACAGAGCCGTCGTTTCAGTTCAGTTTGTGCTGGGCTGTAATAACAGAGCTGGAAACATTATCACAGACGGAGTGTTTCTGAAATGCTCTTCTCATTGGGCCTTTATAAAGCTGCTAACCTCACTGTGTTACTGTCTTCTGACACGCCGTCTCGCCTCTAAACTAATAACCGGCTAATAATAGATGCAATATAAATATGATGCATAACTGGGCTGTTTTTTTGTCTAGCACTTTGACTAGCTGCGTCTAATGAGGCCTGGGTTCAGCAGTGCATATTCACAATATGATTTTGCATTGTAAGTATCATGATGATTTATTTGGCCATTAGGTTTCCTAAAGACTGACTGGTTGCGTGATCCTTTCGTGATGTGCAAGTCTGAGAGCATTATGACGAGAATGTCTTCAGCTAATAAGCTTGTTAGGTTGATTCATTTCTGTGACTCAATTTAAATATCTTTTCTTTTCTTCTTTTTTTTGTGTGTTATTGTTACAGAATGTTGATGTATGTCTATTTGTTGCATTTTTCATACTTAAATGTTATAGTAAAAATATATGTAGGTAAGTTAGGGTGTTTATTCAAAAAATATATATAATTATAAACTTATTACAAAATAATGATAATTATAGATTAAATATATTTGTAAAATATCTATCTATCTATATCTATATGTGTGTGTTTGTGTCATTTGCAGACCTGCCAACCTGTACGCATTTTGATCTGAAAGTACACTGGTACGATTTGTCACTCTATAAACTATGCAAAATCCTGGTGACGCCTCTGAACCCATATATAGATATATTTAAATAACAAGCATAAGTATATACATTTGTGTGTGTATATATATAATTTTTGATTAACAACATGTTTATGCTATATATATAAATATAAGCATGAATAAATATGTATTTATATGGTAACACACACAGACACACACACTGGTCTGTCAGCGTCTGGGTTGAAGGGTCAGTCAGAAATCGCTGCCAAACGGCTGTAATACTGTCCGCTTGTGGCTGCAGTTGGTCACACACACACACCACTCGCACTTTCTCAGCGTGGTACACACACACACGCCGCTGCCTGCTTTCTGCCACTTTCATGTGTGATGTGAAGTTAAACAATCTCAAAGTCCAGTTTTGTTCAGAGGAAAACTATGATGGCTTGGATCTTGTATGTTACAACAGTATATAATTTCACGATTCTTCTCGATTTGTATTCACAAGCATTCGATTCAATGTTGATTATTTTGGATATATATCAGGTACAGTACAAATTTTCTCAAGGGGAAAAAAATCTCTCAACTAATTCTGTAAAATATACATGAGAGTCAGCTGGTACATTGTAATATTGGGGGTTAAAAGAAACTGATTTGTATACAAACGCTTAAATTACACTCAATTAAGTTTTTATAATAATAAAGTTATTATATAGTAACTAATTACATAATTATATATTTCTACTCGCATTTGTTTTTTGAAATATAAACATTTAAACGGTCATAAAAAATTTTGGTATTATGTTATATTAATATAATAGATTTATTTATAATATATTTTTAAATCTATATATGTATTATATGTAGGCTATTTCATATTTATGTGTTTCATATTTTACAGTTTTATCTTATATTTTAGCTATATATATTTGTATATATATTTTTTAATATCTTAATTTTTTGGGGGGTTGTTTTGGTATTATTATCTTATAAATATAGTTTATAAATTTATGTATGCATGTATTGTGTGCATATATTATATAAAACGTATATTTTTAATTTTATATTTATTTTATATTTTATTATTTTTGTCTTAATTTTTTCCTATATATACAGTATATTTATGAAAATACTTTTTTTTTTAAATATCTTGATTTTTGCAGTATATTTTGTTATATTATATTATATTATATTATCAGTCAAATTTAATGTTAAAATCTCAGTTATATAAAATAAACATTGAATGTGTGGTCTGTGTGATATTGTGATGTGCAGTCGTTTATGAAGTGTGTTGTTAAATTGTAATCTAACATGCTAATTATGTTGTCAGAGAGCAGATTATGCATTTGTGATGTGATATTTTTTACGGCAGCGGTTGTTAAAGATGGATGTTGAGTTGTTTTGATGCTGTAAATTAGTCGTATGGACCACTTTTATGATGCTTTTAGTCTGTTTTGGAGCTTGATGGCTGTAATCGCTATAATCCTTCATTATAAGGGGATATGGCTTCATCGCTCTGCCTTTGAGTTTCTCAAAAGTCATCATGAGGGTGAATAAATGATGACAGAAATGTATTTTTGGCTGATCTTTAACGAACGCTCTCTGAAAGCATATTTCATCTCGTGGCTGGCAGACGGATAGTCTTACGCTCCTCGCTGCTGACCTTGAGTGGGTTTGTCTTCATCTCTCCTGCGCTCATGAGGGATTTGAGCGCGTGTGTGGTTTGATTACGGAGTGAAACGCAGACGGCCGGGGCAAGGGCATCAGTGATTCAAAACTGAAGTGAGAGAAGCCCTGGAGAATGGCTCTGTCTGACTGCTGTTGTTCTCATTCTGTCAGACCGGCCGTGTTTCTGACTGCCGCTTTGCTTTTCTGATGGATCTGATCACATTTAAAGCTATAGGACCCTTATATTGTGAATTGAGTTCAGAAACATTGGTGTAGAAACAGTTTTCACTCTGAAATATCGTCTTTCATGTTCCACAGAATATGACTTTTGCTTTGAGAGAATGTAGTATTATGAGATGCAGAAGCCGTCCGAATCTCTATTATGTCTCGTATTTGTTCACACTATGACCTGACAATTTGTATTCACCCTATAATGCTTCTCCAGCACGTTTTCCCCTTCACACTCGACTGCGCTCACACACACACACACACACATCCATTAGGAACTCCGTCTGGAGCTGGACTGAAAAAATGACGGCAAATTTTCACTTGGGGGTTTTGCCCATCCCATCATCCATCTCTCCCAACTCTCTTAATAATGAAGCAGAGACAGAGACAGAGCGGCCGTCCCATCTATATCCATTTAGTCAAATGACCTCCAATCCCAAAGTAAAACAGCAGCATTCATGATTCATCAGCGCTGTACCGCCGCTCCGCTGATGTAGAGGCCCGTATGACGAGCAGCAGGCTTTGGCTGGAGAGCTTGTGCCATTGCAAATAACTTTTCTCTCATTCTTCGGGCCTGCGGATAGTCTCAGAGACTGAATTACAGCAGAGACGCAGCCGTTTTTAAATCGTAAATATTTATATATATATAATATGTAAATGTGAATATATTATTATAATACAATTTTAAAGTTCAATATATAAATATACATAAATGTATTTGTTGTAACAAATTTGTGATATAATTAATTTATTATAATTTGTATTATAATAAATATTATTATAATAAATAATTGAAAAATTATCTGTTTGGATAGATATTTTATTTATTCTTATTTATATATTTTAAATCTTTTTAAAAATAATATAATTGAAATTCTAGATATATAAAAAATTATATTAGTGTGTATGTATATATATATATACACACACACACAATTATATAAATGTATGATATATTATTATAATGTTTTATAATAAATATTCTTAAACAATTATATATTTTATATTTATATTTTTTTCTTATAATTATTAAATATTCAAAAGGAATGTAATTGTAATTATATATATACACACACACATACATTTATTATGTGTACATATTATTATAATAAATAATTATGAAATCATATTTAAATATTTTATGTATTCTAATATACATATATTTTTGAATATATTAAAATATATAATGATTCAAATTATGCATATCTAAAAAAATTATATAAAACACAATAACATTGTAAAATATTACATAACATTTAATTTATTATATAGTTACATTGATATAAATAGCTTTCTGTAATGAACAGACTAAGTCATAATTTACATAATTCACTACTAAATTGCGA
>NW_015548309.1:5556368-5556741 GCF_001515605.1 Sinocyclocheilus anshuiensis
ACAAAATATCTGAATATGCACAAATCAAGATTTTTAGTGGTTTTTTTATATTTTATGGGTTAATTTACAGTGTAACTAATTAACTTTGACACTGTTTTTGACCTATTGTGAAATACAAAATTAGGGGTTCCTTGTGGAAAACATTTGGGATCTGCTGCTTTAACAGATATAGATGGACTTTCTGAGAAAAATCGGGTGGATTCAGACCACATATGTGTTGTTCATGATAATAGAAATGTGTATGACAGACCAAATCTACCAGGGACCCTCCAGTTGTCAGTCAGCAAATACTAAGTAAAGCCACTTGTGTGTGTGTGTGTGTGTGTGTGTGTGTGTGTGTGTGTGTGTGTGTGTGTGTGTGTGTGTGTGTGTG
>NW_015548309.1:5556864-5567237 GCF_001515605.1 Sinocyclocheilus anshuiensis
AGTGAAAGTTGCCTGAAGCTCAGCATGTGTCTGTCTGAGTGCAACTTTCCCATCCAGCATAAGGACAGTAACTGTGTGTGTGTGTGAGTTTACACACATCAGAAGGTCAAATCTGCAGCGTCGTTGCCGCGGGAACAAACGGCACCCGTCGTCACACCTGTCCTCGTCTACCCGGCCTATCGCTATGACAACTTACGTAATGCGGTCACCATAGCAACAGCTGAATCCCTAGCCTTGGCTTCTTGTGAGGACCAAAACCAAGAGAAAGACGATGACAATGAAGCCGGATACGAACTGAAAGATTCATACGTTAAAGCGCAGATCGCATCGCAACTCCAGATCTCTCCAGAGCTATTAATAGCAGCGCAGAGGCGACTCTTGCTATTTCAGGATGTGTTGTATGTGTGTGTTTTTGTAAAGGAATGACACGTTTTGTTCTTCTTTCTGTCATTTTAAAGAAATACAACAGCACCTCCTTTGATAATCGCATCAGGCAGAAAGGGGAATTCATTCATCATCCATATGCCCGGCCTAATTATCGTTAAAGACACGTCATCTGTTGTTTTCCAGCCACATCACTTCACGCCTTCAATGCAAATGCATCTGGGAAATAAACCGGATGGAGAAATTCGCTTTTCTACCCCAAAAGCGGCTCTGATTATTTATTCAAAACCATGAGTTTCGTTTGATAGTGAATGTTAGACTCACTATTATTATTGTTTTGCTCGAAATTAGTGATTGCCCATAAGTATTAGTCCAGAAACACACTCTACATTGCAAGAAATGTTTTTTTTTCTTAGTATTTTTGTATTTTTTCTAGTATAAATATCTAAACATTTTTAAATCGGTGTACATTTACTTGAAGCAAAATGACGTAAGATATTATTATTGTTTTCTGAAGAAAAAAAAGTATCAAAATTAAGTGAGTTTGTGCATAAAACAAGAACAAATATCTGTTCTGAAACGCTTCTGAAAAATAAACTTAATTAAAAGGGAAAATGAGCATTTTTCTTCTTAATGATTTTAATATGTAAATTTTGTATATTTTAAATAGATAAAAAATTATTTTAATGTTAAAATGTCTTATTATTAACATTATTATTAGTAGCAGTACTTTTTTGTTAATGAAATTAATATGTACATCTTGTATTTATTTTAAATAGATTTTTCATTTATTATTTATTTTTTTTATTTTTATTATTATTATTAACAAATATGTAAATGTTATTTTATTTTAAATAAATTAAAAACCATAACATTTTATTATTTTTTATTATTATTAGAATATTTAAAATAGATATATAAAAATTTAATATTATAATTATAATATATTTAATTTGTTTTCTGAAAAAATCATCAAAATTAGGTGAGTTTGTGCATAAAATAAGAATAAATATTTTTCTGACCCCATTGGCAGATATGTGTTGTTGTTTCAAGCAAAAACTCAATTTTGATGCATTTCTCAGAAAACTTATCTTATATCATCTTGTGTGTCCAGTAAATGTAACTCGATTTAAGAATATTTAGATATTTTTTTGCAGCGTATGCAAGTACACAAATACAATTATTTACGTCCATTTGTGCAACAGACATGAACACTACCTCAAGCCATGCATGTCAATGATAATGCTTTCTCTTTTGCATTGCAGACTGTTTATATTGTTAAAGGCGTTCACGGAATAGTTTTTGATTTGGCACATATAAATCACTGAGACTTTGTGTGAGAGAGAGTGTGATGTCTGCATTTAAAGTATTTCGGCTGAACTTAGGCTGAATTATTGAGATGTGAGGAGAGGCTTCAAGCCAGTGTACCTTTTGTGCCGGTCCCAAGCCCGGATAAATAGAGAGGGTTGTGTCAGGAAGGGCATCCGACGTAGGAGAGGCTTGGAAGTGTCTGAGAGTCTATTTTAACGTGGGTTGCCGAGATGAACCGGCTTCCCCGAGCGCGAGCTGGACAACATGTCAGCAAATCTCTCCTCATGCGCTCAGGGTTTGCGTCGTTTGCATTCGGTTTCAGTGCGTCTCCATCTGTTGTTATTTCCATGCTTTCTGCTGTCACACACACAGAATGACCTTTCATTGTTCAGATGTGCATGTGTGTCTGAGGGAAACCCCTGTGTTCGCTGCCAAATACACACTTGTTTTTCCCTGCCATCTTCCCCAACTCTCATCCCGCTCGTCTTCTCGCTCGTCCTTGTTACGGGTGCGGTTACCATGGTTCCTCCGATATGAGAAGAAAACACCATGACAGTCTTTGTGAAACACACACAACCTTTTTATAACCTACAGAGACACACAGAGGCTGAGAGACCTAGTGAGCTGCTTGAGTAGACAACATGTAAGACTGCACGGCTGAAGAATCTTCCCAAAGATAGACACCATCATGCTACCTTAAAGTGCCCCAGTTTAGCCCAAATCTAAGATGTTTATCTTAATCCCAGAATGCATTAAGCTCCATGGGGAAAAAATAATAAACTATGGCCCTATATGAAATCCGTTTAATTTTTTCCCAATTTATTTATTTATTTTTTTGTTCAATTTGCACTTTTTCTGTTTTGAATTTTTTGGATTCCATTTTTTCAGTCATTTTTTTTTTTTATTCCATTTTAATGGTTACATTAAATTTTACTAATAAAACAACATGTCTAATTAATTTAAATAATTAAATTGATACAATTTAACAACAATTTATAAAAAATAATTTTAGGGCCAATATGAAATCCCTTTTATTTTTTTCACAAATTCAATTTTCATCATTTGTTTTAAAATTCAGTTTTAATAATTAAATTAAATGTTTGCAATATAAAAACATGTCTAATTAATTGAAATCATGAAATTTCAAATTTTTTCCAAATTATAATTTTTTCCATTTTAATTTTCCAGGATTGCATTTTAATGATTTAATTACATTTTTATAATAAAAAAAGCATGTCTAATTAACAAAAAGCATGAAATGTATCCAATGTAACAATTTATGATTAAAAATCAAAAAGCAACTTTAATTATTTAACTTATTATGGTTTTTACAGTAATAGGACCCTTTAATTTTTTTATATTGATATATTTATATTATTATATCAAATTACCAAAAATACAAATTTATTATCAAAAATGGTGGTTATCAAATGAAGGCAGAAAACCTCAACAATTACTTAGACTGTGTAATATTTAATATTAAAAAGTCAATAAGATGAACTTAAATCATAATGGGAAAAATAAGTTATTAATTTAATGCTTATTATAATAATGTGTTATCTTAGCAACATGCTAAAGTCAGGATTAGGATGCTCCCTTATAAGATAGCAAGGAAATTCCATATGTTTTTGAACAAAGCCTCTCATTCTCTGTCTTTAAGATGAGCATGAAATACATTTTAATTGAACTTTAATACACATTCCTGGTCTCATTTTGACTGATTCATAAATGCATGTAAAAAAATGAATGTCAGTCAACTGCGTAATAACTATTTGTAATGAATGTGCATATGTGTTTGCAAGAGCAGCTGCTCTCGCCGTCTCTCAGATGAGCGTGTGTAGCATGCAGGAAACCACAGTAATGTAGATCAGTTAGTGATCACGTTAATTTCTCCCTGATCATAGTGGGTTTAAATCAGCCAATCAAGTGTCCTCTGAGCCCTGTGAACGTTTATACAGCATCTCCTCCTGGACTCAAGCAAATGCTGATTAATGAGTGGGAAAGTAGCCACTTTCTGTCTGATGTCACGCTGCTCATGCCAACCGCCTCAGTGTGGTGAAGGAGTGGATGCAGATTAAGGGGTTGTGTTGCCAAATCTGGGCAGTTTTATTGCTTTTGATGTTCCTCGTGATATTTGGATGTTTTGTAAATTGCTTTGGATTAATAATGAATTGTATACATAAAATATATATAAAAAAAGAATATATAAAATATTTTGTATTAATATTATTAATAACATGCACCAATGGATTGATCATAAGACCAGGAATGTGCATTAAAGAGTCAAAAGAAAAAAATAATAATAGTAGTAATAATAGTTAATAAAAAAAAGATTATTATAATTATGTTTTCTGTAGATAAATACATGAATAGTACTTAATATTATTAATATTATATGTTATATTAATAATATTACATTATTATTACATTATAATTGATTGAAATCATGAAACTCAAAAATGACATTTTTAGGACTTTTAGACCTATAATTCATTGTATAATAGACCTGTTTTAAAAGACCTTTTTTAAAACATTTTAATCGAGGAGTAAATAGCCTAATCTTTTGTTATCCTCGCAGCGCGTCAGTTAGCCTATGTGGTAATTATTGCAGGGCAAATTAATTTTAATCTTAATTTAATAATAAAAGTAACTTCATAATAATAATATGCCTAATAAAATAAGAATGTAACAGGCCTACATTAATTGGAAATGCCAAATCCTCTTACTATTGCCAATAATTGATGTTTTTGACACTATCTCTGGCTATCGTCGATACAAGATCGTCTTTCGATGCAACCCAGCAAAGGGAGGTTATCGCGGGGCCGTCCGCTACGCCACTGGCGCATCACGTTGCCTGTTACGTCGTTTGGGCTGCCTTGTTGAGCGCAGTGGCACTGAGAACATTATATTTCACACACTTTAAGCTGTTTTATTTTCCAAATGTAATAGGATTAGTCCAACGAATCGAATCGTTCGGTTTGTAATGCGTACCGAACCGAAAGCCTTGTACCGAACGGTTCAATACGAATACGTATATCGTTACACCCCTAAAAAATACATATCACACATAATAAATTATTATACTTACATAAAATATGATTTATATATAACATTTTAATTCATATATGTTAATTTATTAATATGGAAAAATGTATATAAAATAATAATAATAATAATTATTATTATTATTATTATTATTATTATTGTTATTATTATTATTATTATTATTATGTAGTCAAAAAAGTGTGTTGACCCCATGAATCAAAAATAGCCTTTTTTTTAGGCTTTGGCTTTTTAGTCCATGTGTGTTTGCTTAGAGGCCATCTGTAGTGTAGTGTAGTGCTTCTGCTAATGGGGTTTGTGTTTTTGTTGTTCTGTAAGGTTTCTCGTATGACATTTCGTGGCAAGCAAGTCTGTCATTAGAGCGGGAATCCTGCAGTGAGACACACACATGATCAGGACATCTGTCATCACCTGCAGCGCCGCAGCGGGACTGTGTGTGTGTGTGTGATCTGATCGGACCGTACAGTAGGAAGCACCAGGCCCGGGATGTCAGCGACACACCGCTTACGAGTCGGAGTGATAAATAGATGGCTGATGCCACCGCGGGACACACAGATCATATCAGACTCTGAGACGATAGAATCTGTCACACATACAGGAGATTCTCTGGATCAGTGTCTGTTTGTATTTGGTGTCAAAAGAAATTATTTCATGGAAAGCGTGAAATAATAGACAACGTGGCATTCACTTGGGCTGCTTTTCTGGCTGTGTGCAAATATATAAACAGTATAATCTGATTCATGAGCAATTGACTCTTAGGAGTCAATTCTTTTAATGAATCAATCACACACTTAAAGGGGTCATATGATGCGATTTCAATTTTTCCTTTCTCTTTGGAGTGTTACAAGCTCTTGGTGCATAAAGAAGATCTGTAAAGTTGCAAAGACTAAAGTCTCAAATCCAAAGAAATATTCTTTATAATACATTATATATACCTAAAACGGCTCGTTCTAACACGCCCCCACATGTCTACATCACTATGTGGGAAGATTTGCATAACGCCGCCCAAATGTTCACGCAAAGAAAGATTTAAATTTTCTAGGATTGCATTTCAATGGTTTAATTAAATTTTAAAAATAAAAAAAGCATGCCTAATGAACAAAAATCATGAGATTTATCCAATTAAAAAATATATTATTAAGCAAAAATGAATTTTATCAATGAAATAATTTATAACAGTTTTTACAAAAATATTACTTTTTATATTTATATTTTTATAGTTATTATGTTTTCTCTAGCTAAATACATAAATATGATGATGATTATTATTATTATATATTAATCATATTACATGATTAATTATTATAATATGATTAATATTAATAATATTAATTATAAATGTATATTAGTAATGTGGATTATCATTATAATCCGTAATTATGTCCCCACTGGATGCAACAAATGTCTCGTTTGTAATGGGTTTTAATGTTTTTGTCTCGTCGCTCCGGTCTGACAGGGCATCTCAATATGGTAAGGAGCGTAACATTTCCGTCACACGCTTGAGGTATTCGGCCAATCACAATGCACTGGATAGCTGGCCAATCAGAGCACACCTCGCTTTTCAGACCGATGAGCTTTGTAAAAATCGACACGTTTCAGAAAGACGGGACATAGAGGAGAAACAATAATGTACAGTATGTGGAAAATAATGTGTTTTTTTTACCTTAAACCGCATAAACACATTTCATTACACCAAATACACAAAATAATGTTCTTTTTAGCAGCATCATATGACCCCTTTAAGACAATTTGGTGAATTTAATCGATGATTTTGATTGATTCATTAACTGAATTATCATGTAACTCACTTATTGACTGGATGTCGCATCGTGTGAAGATGAAAAGTAGTTTATTGTGATTGCGATTTATTTTAAACGAACATTGATGTTGGCTTGCTTGAACTCATTTAAAAATATTTAAGTTAGGTTTTAAGTATTTTTAAGATTTAAATAGTTTAAAAAACTTGAAGTTTAAAAGTTTAAGTATTTTTAGATTAAAGTAGTTTAAAAAGCCTAAAGTTTGAAGGTTTTATGTATTAAGTTTGAAGTAGTTTAAAAAGCTTCAAGTTTAAAAGTTTTTAAGTATTTTAAGATTAAAGTAGTTTAAAAAGCTTGAAGTTTGAAAGCTTTAAGTATTTCCAGATTAAAGTAGTTTAAGAAGCTTCAAGTTTTAGGGTTGTACATTTTTAAATATTGAAGTAGTTTTAGGAGCTTTAAGTTTGAAGGTTTGAAGTATTTTTTTAGATTGACGTAGTTTGAAAAGCTTCAAGTTTGAAAGTTAAGTATTTTAAGATTAAAGTATTTTAAAAAGCTTGACGTTTGACGTTTGAAGTATTTTTTTAGATTGACGTAGTTTGAAAAGCTTCAAGTTTGAAAGTTAAGTATTTTAAGATTAAAGTATTTTAAAAAGCTTGACGTTTGACGTTTGAAGTATTTTTTTAGATTGACGTAGTTTGAAAAGCTTCAAGTTTGAAAGTTAAGTATTTTAAGATTAAAGTATTTTAAAAAGCTTGACGTTTGAAGGTTGTACAATTTTTAAAGATTAAAGAAGCTTAAAAGCTTGTAGTTTAAAAATGTAAGTATTTTACGATTGTAGTTTTAAGAGCTTAAAGTTCAAAGGTGTTAAAGCCGTTTAATGTGATGGAGTGAGTGATGAATTCAGTCTATGGAGCATTATAACATGATCTCATTACCATGCTGGTTTCAATCATTAACTGAGTCCTGTGTTATTTTCAAAATAAATATGGTTATTTTGCATTTTTATTCTAATTAAGTGTAACTTTTAACCATCTGATCATATTTCTTCTGATATATTCATCACACATCACTCTTTATTGTATTGTGGGATACAGTATTTTAGGCGGTTTTTATGTGCTCTGATTGTACTCTACACATTTTGGCTAATATCATCCAGGTAAACGAGCAGTACAGGTGCATACCATATGTATTTGTTTGCGTGTGAAACCCAAGTGCAGATTCTCTCTCCTTTCTGCCTGTCGGCTCAATCACACAAGCATGATCTCAGCATGACGGTGATGAACTCTGTGCGTGAGAGAGAATTGCATTTAAAGATGCTCTGGTTTCAAAGAGAGCCCTGAAAACTTGATATGACGTTGTGATGTGGCTGTAATGGAGTTCAGATCCCTCCGGTCCGACTGTCAGAAGCCCAGCGCGCTTTACTGAGAGAGCATGAAATGAATTAAACAGCAGAGAAGAGGAGGCCACCATTTATAATGCACAAAACCAGATTGCATGCTTAGATATTAACACACACACAGGCTCTGTTCAGAAACATACTGAGCTGCCTACAAAAAACAGCATTTTACAGAATTAAAATGGGATATTTTATGCAATATATGGGTGTGCTGTCTGTTTTTCACTTACTGTAAATATACAGTAATCCATTGAGTACAAAATAATAAATGATAGCTAAAAATGCACCATTTTCTCCAGTATTTTTGTACACTACACATTTTTATACTTTTTAAAGCAACTTCTTGATGGCTTAGCAACATGCTGTTTTGGGCACATGACCTGCAATCCCTTAATGCATTGGAATAAGTTCTGTGAAAAATGCTGGAATGAGGAATAAAATGAGTATATTGCATAAATCAAGCATATTTTTATATATAAGTTGTGTTTTCTATCATCTGAAATGTGCTGCGACATATTAAGCGACTTATGTAATGCAATTAACATTAAGTGTGCAAAATGCACACATTTGGATTTGTGCTGAATTAAAATACGTTAAAATAAAACGTTTATAGTGTTTATAATGCTTGTAATTGTTACAGATAGATAGATAGATAGATAGATAGATAGATAGATAGATAGATAGATAGATTTAGGCCTATTTATTTAATATTTTGAAATGTAATAATAAAATGTGACTTGTAAACCAATGCAACTTATTTTCCAGAAAATATGGGAAATATTTTTATATTTCTTTTTATTGAAAAAATGATATTTAAAAACTGTCAAATTTTTTATTGATTTAAGTTTTTTTTCAATAAAAGAACAATAATTATATTTTGAATATTTTATATTTTATATTTTTAAATTATTTTGAATTAATTAAAAAAATGTATTCTTTTATTTTTTTTTTAAGATTAAAGTATTTTAAAAAGCTTGACGTTTGAAGGTTGTACAATTTTTAAAGATTAAAGAAGCTTAAAAGCTTGTAGTTTAAAAATGTAAGTATTTTACGATTGTAGTTTTAAGAGCTTAAAGTTCAAAGGTGTTAAAGCCGTTTAATGTGATGGAGTGAGTGATGAATTCAGTCTATGGAGCATTATAACATGATCTCATTACCATGCTGGTTTCAATCATTAACTGAGTCCTGTGTTATTTTCAAAATAAATATGGTTATTTTGCATTTTTATTCTAATTAAGTGTAACTTTTAACCATCTGATCATATTTCTTCTGATATATTCATCACACATCACTCTTTATTGTATTGTGGGATACAGTATTTTAGGCGGTTTTTAT
Source organism: Sinocyclocheilus anshuiensis (assembly GCF_001515605.1). Lineage (NCBI taxonomy): Eukaryota > Metazoa > Chordata > Actinopteri > Cypriniformes > Cyprinidae > Sinocyclocheilus > Sinocyclocheilus anshuiensis. Next base: position 5,566,111 of record NW_015548309.1, read on the forward strand.
GTGCTCTGATTGTACTCTACACATTTTGGCTAATATCATCCAGGTAAACGAGCAGTACAGGTGCATACCATATGTATTTGTTTGCGTGTGAAACCCAAGTGCAGATTCTCTCTCCTTTCTGCCTGTCGGCTCAATCACACAAGCATGATCTCAGCATGACGGTGATGAACTCTGTGCGTGAGAGAGAATTGCATTTAAAGATGCTCTGGTTTCAAAGAGAGCCCTGAAAACTTGATATGACGTTGTGATGTGGCTGTAATGGAGTTCAGATCCCTCCGGTCCGACTGTCAGAAGCCCAGCGCGCTTTACTGAGAGAGCATGAAATGAATTAAACAGCAGAGAAGAGGAGGCCACCATTTATAATGCACAAAACCAGATTGCATGCTTAGATATTAACACACACACAGGCTCTGTTCAGAAACATACTGAGCTGCCTACAAAAACAGCATTTTGAGGAATTAAAATAGATTATTTTATGCAATATATGTGTGTGCTGTGTGTTTTTTCCTTACTATAAATATACAGTAATTAATTGAGTACAAAATAATAATAAATGATAGCTAAAAATGCACCATTTTCTCTAATATAGACATTTTTATGCTTTTTAAAGCAACAGCTTGATAGCTTAGCAACATGCTGTTTTGGGCACGTGACCTGCAATCCCATAATGCATTGGAAAAAGCTGTGAAAACTGCTGGAATGAGGAATAAAGTGAGTATATTGCATGAATCAAGTATATTTTTATATTTAAGTCGTGTTTTTTATCATCTGAAACGTGCTGCGACATATTCCATATAAGTAACTTATGTAATGCAATTAACATCAAGCATTCAAAATGCAGACGTTTGGATTTGTGCTGAATTAATGAGGTACGTGAACCCAGTTTTATTTGTATGACGCATTTTCCATACGCTGGTAGTTTCAGTTTCGCTTGAAGTAAATTTGTTTAGATGTGCCGTTTATGTTAAATGTCGTTTCTGATGAATGCCACTATCATTCATGTTTGTTTTACTTATTTTTTATTTCTGTTCTGAAAACTTTTACATTTTAAGGATTTGTTGTGAAGTGAGAAGAATTAAAATACATGTATATAGTGTTTATTATGCCTGTAATTGTTTATATATATA
>NW_015548309.1:5567299-5571864 GCF_001515605.1 Sinocyclocheilus anshuiensis
GGGTCTGAATACTTTCCGTACCCACTGTATATATATATATATATATATATATATATATATATGACCCCACAAAGACATGATCTTTTATATAAGACTATAAAATGACTAAATATACTATCCGAACCAACCCTAAACCTACCTGGCTGTCACAGGAAACATTCTCATATATATATATATTGTTCATTATTTTGGAATGTAATAATAAAATGTGACTTGTACACGGATACTGCCTTAGAAGGCCGCCGCCGGTCCAGCTCACTCGTTTTTGGAGCAGATCCACAGACACAGGTTTTGTGTGTGTGTGTGCGTGACCTACATAAGCACTTGCGTGCTGGGAGCGAGAGTGAGTGTGGATGTGTGAAATGATCCTGCTCTGCTACTGTAGAGGGATGAGCACACACCTGTAGACGTGATTCACACACGGACACACATCTAGAGAAGTCAAGCCATCAGTGCCTCTCTTACGCTTCCACCCTTCATGTGACATTCATGGTTTTCCCGCCACAGGGCCATCGCACAAACCCTCATAAGAGCATGAACTACTCGCAATGCATTAGTCGGATAATAACAAACTAGCTGACAGCAAGTGTGTGTGTGTGTGTGTGTGTGTGTGTGACTGTGATAATATTTGAGTGACGGTGAATCACAGCGCTGAAGCGTCGCAGATAAAGCCATGACAACACTTGATTCTGATCTGAAATCACTACATGACACACTTCATCTGTATTCATAGCCGTTTATGTTCAGAGTCTAGTACAAAGTTCACTCGTCTACTACGTAGTTTGTTTATTTTAAACAGTATTATTGTTGTCAGATGACCTCATTATGTAAATGTCACTTTGCAGATTTTCTGAATGCATGGATTAAACAACAAAATTTGCCAAATTTATTTATTTATAAAGTATGTATGCACCACTCATATGAGACATATAAGGTTTGTTTCATAGTATGTTGTTTTACATTTTTAAATTACAGTAGGCAGCCTCTGTTTGCAAAAAAAAAAAATCAGCATATTATGCACATTATAAACACTGTATACTGCAGAAATACTGTAGTAGTGTGCTAGTAGGCTTGGTGACAATAGCATTATATTACAGTGTACAAAATTAATAATTGAATTAAAAGCACTTGACAAATAACCACAAAATAAATTATACAAATAAATTATGCAAACATTTTGCAGTATTTATTTGCATTAATTAATTAATTTGATTGTCCATGTCACAAAAGGAATTAAGCTGTTTTTCTCATATTTAACTCTTGTGTCATGTGCAGCATCATGACTTACTGAAACATTTCTTGCTGAAATGTTTGTGTGTGTGTGTGTGTATATATATATATATATATATATATATATATATATATATATATATATATATCGCAGAGTGTTCATTCTGGCCCTTGATTATTCTTCTCCGATGATCCGTGTGTGTGTGTGTGTGTGTGTGTGTGTGTTCTGGTAATCACGCTCGCAGGACTCTGACACACCAGGGTCTTGTTGCCGTGGAGCTTTTCCTGACACTGTTGCCTGGGAGACAGTGCCGTGTCTGCCGTATGTTTGATCCGGCGATCCAGAGAGACTCATCAGCACAGATGACCGTCGGTCAGTCACACGCTTGCAAACATCTACAAACACACAACTTTAGGATAAAACACAACTTTCTTTTATTAGCATCAGAAGCTGTCAGAAAGAAGGCGCTATCTATGGCACGACACACACACACAGACAGGGAGTGCATGAAGAGTGCACGTTTCATCCGTTTCCCACAGACTTGCATCAGGAGGAGTATAAAGCCTCCTGATGGCCACAGAAAGCAACACTGATCACAGCCGCTCTTCAAAAGAGCTCAACTCCTTCAAACTGATTGTTCTGTCATGTGGGACGTATCCAAAATCACAATTTTATTTTCCAGCTGTAGTAATCTGTCCAACGGTGTCTTTTGTAAACTAAACTGTGTTGGTTCTAAGCGGCTGCTTTTTTTTTTTTTTTGCGTAGTGAACTGCGTTTCTGTCTGCCATCTGCATGGGCTGTTACCTTCTAATGCAGCATCTTAACTCAAATAAAACCTCAGAAGTGACTGATTAAATAAAATGCTGCTCATGGTGTAGCAGCTAAACTACTAAACAAAGTATTTTTTTAATTGGATTTCTATCTGGCATCTTCAATGGAAATGTTCACAGAGCTCGTTGCAGTGCATTCTGGGATTGTCTTGCCAGTGAAAGGACACATACTGTATACTGATTTTATGAAATAAACCTCGTTTTAGCACAGGCCTGTCAAGAAATTTCTGGGTCATGTTTCAGTCAAAAATCAAATTAAATTATATATCAGGAATTGATAAATAATAGTGCAGTGCATGCATGCATTATATATATAGTTATGGATCATGTCATGTTGTTCCTTTGCCGTATGTGTCGTGTTCTCATTGGTTCATTGTCCTGTCATGTGGTTTTCAGTTCTGTTTGTTCATTGGCTCCTGTTCATTAGTTCTGTCTCATCATTGGTTGCTTTCTGTGACAAAGAAAAAGAGGAAATCAATAACTTTATAGCTTTAAGGATTCATCTATATTTAAATTAGAATTTAGTGTTTGATAACTTTATTCTATTTCTGTATATTTGCTACTTGCTGAAGAGCACGGGTAGCTAAATATGACATTTATTATAATGGGTTTATGTGAAGATTGTTTTAGTTCACTTAAATTAAAAGTTGTTCTTTTTTAAAGTCTAATAAATGTTAAAATTAGTAGCTCTCAATTATACTGTAATGTTGAATGGCAATAGTCAGTGGTTAAATATTGGAGGGGAAAAAAACAATTTCATAGAGACATCAGTAGTATTGGTATCAGTGATGATATATATATATATATATATATATATATATATATCAAAACTATACCATCATGCATTTATACATATTATGATTTTTAATACATATTTTATATGTTACTAGATAATTAAATAATTACAATTTCTGATAAAGAATTTTTAAATGTTTATAATAAATTATATGCATGGTGCAAATAAAACATTGTTTTTTTTAAACATAATTGGGCTAAAATCCTCAATGAAATATATGCGTGCACATCCTATAATTACATGCATGCATTACAAACAAAATTAATTAATTTATTGTGGTGAAATTAAAGTTTTGGAAGTCAAGTAACGGGTATTTGTGACTTTTTAGCTCATAATTTGATGTTATTTTAAATGTTATCACAAAAACCTAAATTTATTTGTCATGTGCATAAACGTGGCCTCCTGTAGGTGAGCAGCTCACTAGGTTTGGAAGCAGAACAAGCGAAGTACTGTTAGTGTACAAATGAAATGCATTCGCTGGGCTTCAGGCTGCTTGCGTGGTTAATGAAGTCACAGGGCACAAAGTGAGGTTCGAGCGGATCGGATCTCACAGCCAAAGCCCACATTACCCACAGCAGCGGCAGCAGGGTTCACGGGAGACTCCTGACGCCTGCGGTGGATGACAAGATCATTAGATACTGCTTACTCGCGTCCCGCACGCGCCTGTCACTGTGCGTTCAGAGCTTGTTTTCATTGTCCTGATCGTTTGTGCTGGCTTTGTGGTGATTACAGCCCTCCAGAGGAGTTAAAGTCTCATTAGGATGCTAAAACAAAGACGAGAGACAGGAACCTTTGAGACGCTATCTAGAGGGGACAGGCCGTCCTGCGATCATGTCTTTTCACATTCACCAGCGCTGGCTATTGCCTTTAGCAGTACTCTGACTGATCTGTTATTCTAGCGCTTTGTAGCAGTTGCACATCACCGGTTTCATGCATATACATGCATATCATTTGTTTTTTTACATAAACAATTTGATGTTTTTTTTTGCACACACACATACATATTAATTCTATTATATATGTAACATTTTAATTATTTGAAATCAAACATATATATAAAATATATGTAGAATTTGTCTGATTTCAAATATTTAACGTATTATAATAGTTGTTTAAATCAAAAACAAACCTATGAAATAATGCAAATATAAACATTATAATTGTAAAATATTTAAAAGTGTTTTTAAACATTTAAAATATTAAATTATTATTAAATATTATCATAATTCAATCATTTTTAATAATAATAAAAACTGATTTTATTTTTGGGCTATATTTTATAATAAAAACTGTAAAATATATTTTGGCTATATTATAAAACAATATATATATGATATTTTGTATGTATTGCTTGTCTGATTTCAGATAATTAAATTATTATATAGAGTTGTTAAAAAATATTATACAAATTTATAAATATTATATAAATATTATACATTTTAAATACTTACATATATTAATAAATTAAATATTTATACATTTCTGATTGTATTGTTTGGCTATATTTTATATTAAAATTTAGAAATATTTTCTGTATTTTTAGAAAATATTTTTGGGTATATTTTATATTTTGTATGTGTAATTGATCTGATTTTAAATAACTAAAATATTACATATATAATAAAATTGTTTATATGAAAAATAAAGAAATCTATAACAAAAAAGCATAGATAAATATTCTAAATTTTAAATATTTAAATATGTTATT
>NW_015548309.1:5573254-5580802 GCF_001515605.1 Sinocyclocheilus anshuiensis
ATAATTAACATTTTGAATATATATAAAATATAGAATATAGCAATATAAAATCAATATAAAATATAGAATATAGATTTTTCTAGCTATATTCTAGCGGTTGCAGATCACGGGTTCCATGTCTTGCCGTTGATCCACGAGTGCAGTAACTAGCGTAATTGAGTTTAATATGAAGTGTGTTATGTGTGCTTGAGTGACGGCCCGTGGGTCTGTTTTGATGTGTTTTCTGAATAATGCTTTGCACGTGCAGGTGAAGTGTTGACGGCGCGGTTGTGTGGGCTGAACACAGCTGCTGTGAGGTCTGACTCACTCATTTGACAGCGTTTATTAACATTAAATATTGCACGCCGGTGACCCGCCAAGATACTGGAAGACTGTTTTGCTTTGGTGTGCATCGCATTATCATGATAACAGTGCTGGAGTAAAAGTGCAGTGCTGTTTTTGTCACATTGCACAGCCAAGCAATAAATCTGAGACAAATAAAAGTCCTTCCTCTCTCTCATGAGAAGCGTCCAAATGAACCGATTCACAAAAATGAGTCTGTTCGTTTGAGTGGATCATTCTCATGAGTCACTTCAAAAAAGACTCTGATTCATTTGACTCCCCCATGCATTTTAGTTTTTTGTAGTGGTGTACAAAATGATTTATATTTATTACAGTAATTGTGGAAAAGAATGTAAAAATAATATTTAGGTTAAATGCTACTGTTCATAGAAATTCTTTTGACTTTTTGTGTTTGTCAATAAATACTGTTCTGTGTGTGTACAAACATATACATAATTTGTTTATTTTTATATAAACTATTCTAGAAATTATATTATTCTATTATATATGTAACATTGGAATGATTTGAAATCAAATATATAAAATGTATGTATAATTTGTCTGATTTCAAATAATTAACATATTACATAAATACTAGTTGTTTATATACAAAAATGAACAAACCTATAACGTAATGCATATATAAATATTAGAATTTTTATATTTAAAAAAAATTGTTAATTAAATATTAAAAAATCTCTGATTATTATTTTTTTTTTATATATTTTCTTGTTTTACAAAATAAAATATATTTTTGGCTATATTTTGGTTATATTTTCTGGCTATATTTTATTATATACAACATATAAAATATTTGTTGGCTATAATCTGGCTATATTTTTTGTCTATATTTTATAATGCAAAATAATTGAAATATATTTTGTATTTTTATGTCTGATTTCAAATAATTAAAATATTGGATATAATAGAATTGCTTATATAAACATAAACAAATCTATAACAATGCATATATAAATATGATTTTGTACATTTTTAAATATATTATAAATTAAATATTTAAAAGTCTCTTGTTATATTTTTTTGGTATATATATTTTTTTATAATCTAAAATATATATAATGTTTAATATTTTGTATGTATAATTTGCCTGGTTTCAATATTGCATACAGTATAACAAAATTGTAATATTTAAAAAATAAATCTATAACAATGCATATATACATGTATAATTATTAAATATTTAAATATGCAATTAAATATTTAAAAGCTATATTTTATATGATTTATATTTATAAATCATGCTGTCCGTCCCAACTGTACAGTCTCTGAGTACTTTGAAACACAGCAATGCTTAGCAGAGCTTGCACAGATAAATGTGACACCTTCACTTAACTGTGTCCATGAAAACACTGCATTTTTAGGACTCACCAATTAAAAACAAGGACAAATGCACATTGTAAAAAAATTTAAAATCTTCCCGACTTCTCACTAACTCCGTCTCTCTCTCTGTTTCTCTTCCCAGTTCATTGCGTTCGCCTCCTTGTTCTTCATCCTGGTTTCCATCACGACCTTCTGCCTGGAGACACACGAGGCCTTCAACACGATCATCAACAAGACGGAGGCGTTCCACAACGACTCCTTCACGGACTTCAGCCAGCAGTACGAGATCGAGACGGACCCGGCGCTCACCTACGTGGAGGGCGTCTGCGTGCTGTGGTTCACCTTCGAGTTCCTGGTGCGCGTCACCTTCAGCCCGGACAAGCTGGAGTTCGTCAAGAGCATCCTGAACATCATAGACTTCGTGGCCATTCTGCCGTTTTACTTGGAGGTCGGCTTGAGCGGACTTTCCTCCAAAGCGGCCAAAGACGTGTTGGGGTTCTTGCGCGTGGTTCGCTTCGTGCGCATCTTGAGGATCTTCAAGCTGACGCGCCACTTCGTCGGCCTGCGTGTATTGGGACACACCCTCCGCGCGAGCACTAACGAGTTCCTGCTCCTCATTATCTTCCTAGCGTTGGGCGTTCTCATCTTCGCCACCATGATCTACTACGCCGAGCGGATCGGAGCCAGCCCCAACGACCCCACAGCTAGCCACCATACTATGTTCAAGAACATCCCCATCGGCTTCTGGTGGGCCGTTGTCACCATGACCACTCTGGGTTACGGAGACATGTACCCTCAGACGTGGTTTGGCATGGTTGTCGGCGCGCTTTGCGCCCTCGCCGGCGTGCTGACGATAGCCATGCCGGTTCCCGTCATCGTCAATAACTTTGGCATGTATTACTCGCTAGCCATGGCCAAACAGAAGCTCCCTAAGAAGAGGAAGAAACACATCCCTCAGGCGGTGCAGACCGGCTCGCCGTCCTTCTGCAAAACGGACCTGAGCACAGCCTGCAACAGCACGCAGGGAGAGCTGTGTTTGGGACAGAGCCGAGGACTGGAGGAATTTACAACAGCTTCGAACGTGGCTCAGCCAATCAGAATCAAGCACCGGAACTCTCCGTTTTATAATCGTCATTTTAACATGAGAAAAGGTGGAGTATGTCGCTTTTTGGATGTTGAAGTATTCTGGATGCTTTGTTTAGAGCAGGGTTTCCAAATGGGAGATTGATGAAAAGCTCGAAACGTGAAAAATATTGTAAAAAAGGTCCTTGAGATGTTTGATTTAGGCTTTTATTCACATATAAACACACAGAGCATAGACACGCACAGAAACTTCTGTGTTTACCATATGTGATTCGCTTTATGTGTGTGTGTGTTTAATAATATATAATGATATAATACAAATATATATTAAATATAAATATGAAAAATGAAAATTAAGAAATGCTGCCTTGACAACTGAAAATAATGTAACAACTGAAATACTAAAATTACTAAAACTGAACCTGAAATAAAATAAATTAAAGCCAAAATAAATATCATTAATTATTAAATAATAAAAATTGTAATAATAATAATACTTTTAGTATTTCAACCTAAACTTATTTTATTTCAGTTAGTTGTCATGGTAGTTTAAAATAAATGAATAATAATAATAATAATACATTTTATGTATGTATGTATTATTTACTTATTTATTTATATTAAACTGTTGTGGCAACTAACTGGAAATAAGTTTAGGTCAAAATATTAAAATTACTAAAACAAAAAAAATAAAATACATTTAAGTAAAAAATAAATGAAATTATTATTATTATTATTATTTTAAAACAACTGCTTTGGCAGCTAACTGAAATAAAATAATTTTAAGTTGAAGTAGTAAAAAAAGAAATGAATTAAATATTATTATATTATTATTACATTATTTAAATGTCAAATAATAAAAATAACAAAAGCACAAAACAAAATGACAAAAAAATAAAATAAAAATTAAGGCAAAAACTGAAAATATAAAAATAAAACCTGATTCAAAATATTAATGAATACTATAATAGTATATAAATAATATTAAAAGGTTGTTAACAGATTTGTTGTAAATGTTGTAAACAGATTTAATTTAGGCTTTTATTCACATATAAACACACACACACAGAAGCTTCTGTGTTTAACATATGTGATTCGCTTTATGGATTCGCTTTATGCATGTGTGTGTAAAGCGATCATATCTCTTCACAAGACTTCAGTTAAACCACTCGATTCAGATGGATTTGTTTTACGAGGCCTTTAGAACTTTTTTGGATCTTTTAAGTTTTGGTTACTTGTACCATCAGTGGAGTGACCGAAACCTCTCAGGATTCATTCAAAATATCTTAATTTATGTTTCCGTGATTTCCAGGAGGACAGAGTTTTCATTTTTGGGTGAACTATCACTTTGAAATAGATGGTAGTTTAGCATTTCTGTAGTTGAACTTGTAAATGCATGTATGAATGTATGAATGCCAAGTGCATGCATGCAAATGTAAATTTGTGCTGCTGAGCTTAAAAAAAGCTTAAAAATTACAAAAAAAAAGCACATTGAAAGTCCATACAGCTTGTACACTAGTCATATGAGAGCTTAGGTGTGAGAAACCGACAGAAAGTCATTCGCTTAGTATCATTCACTCTAGTGTAGCTCTTAATCAGTCACATGAAACGTAATATAATAATATAATAATTGCTGTTAATAGTGTTCATCGTCTGTTTTATTACGTCTTAAATTGATTTTTCCGTACTGCTGGTTCGTCTGGTCAGAGGAGAACTGGCCCCCCGACTGAGCCTGGTTTCTCCCAAGGTTTTTTCTCCATTCTGTCACCGATGGAGTTTTGGTTCCTTGCCGCTGTCGCCTCTGGCTTGCTTAGTTGGGGACACTTCATTTCCAGCGATATCGTTGACTTGATTGCAAAGATACTATTTAAACTGAGCTGGATGTTGACATCACTGAATTCAATGATGAACTGTCTTTAACTGAAAAATGAGTGTTTACTATTGTCATTTTGCATTATTGACACACTATTTTCCTAATTAATGCTGTTCAGTTGCTTTGACACAATCTGTATTGTTAAAAGCGCTATATAAATAAAGGTGACTTGACTTGACGTAATAGCCAATGCCATGAGCCACAAATGATGCCATTGTTTTGTAATTGAAATCAAGCGGGAAGGAGGGTTTGTACAACATGAGTGTGGCAGTTTTCTTTTTGACTACTATACCTATTATCTACTGCGTTGAGTTATGAATTTAGGATTTGGTTGAAGCTGATATTTCTTGGAGATTTGAGCATGAGAGTTTGCAGATCTAGCGCAGCTCGCCTGTTGCCACAGAGATGAGGGTGCAGCGCGTTCAGCCTGGAGATGGGCTGCGTTTCAGTTGTGCATAGAAACAATAGTGAGAATCTAAAAGTGCATTTTAATGGAACGATGCAGCTCAGATTTTGGCAGGCTGTGCAGAGATATGCATGCTGGTCATTTACACGTGATGCACTGTTGCTGTTCGACCAAGCACGAGGACTAAACAATGGGAATATACATATATATATATATATATATATATATAGTATATATAACTGCACTAACTTAAGTTTAATTTAAAGTACTAAAATTACTGAAACTAAAACTGAAATGAAAATTAATTAAAGCCAAAATAAATATGATTAAATATTGTATTATAAAAAAACTGAAATTACAATGCAACCAATAAAAGCTAATTAAAAATATGAATAAATACTATAATGGTATATACATTTTAAAATAACACTACTCATAATCGATTGTGTAGTGCAAAAATGCTCATGTAAATTCACGGTAAATACATTGAAATGAAGTGATGGATATCAGTCAGTGATGCATCTTACAAATGACAAAAAAGTACTAAAATTAACATTTTCTTGAGATTTATTATACTGTACATTTAAAGATCTCGCTTTCATATACAATGTATTTTCCGAAACCTAGTGATGCATAATTTCCCATTGTCTGTTGTTTTAATCCTGTCTCCTCCCTCACAGAAGTCTGTCTGTGTTGTTATATTTTCATGAATACATTATTCAGGATCTTTTTAAGCGGTTTTCCTCGTGGGGATCACTCGTTCGACCCAGTTTCGCTCCTATTTGGGTCTTGTGATTGCCCTCTCACCTCTGTCTCTAGCCGGTCTGCGTCCCAAATAAGCAGCTGTTGTTTCTCACCGTTTCCCTCCAGTGCTGTCTGCCGACTGCAGCGCAGGAAGTGACATCACCATGTCTCCGGAGGAGCGGACACACATGCGGCACTCCAGTGTCCGTGAACAGGACCGTCACACCGAAGGGACCTGCTTCCTGTTGGCCGCCAGCGACTACACCTGCACAGCGGACGCAGCCATTCACAAAACAGGTACCTGATCGACCAATCACAGCCCTCCGTTCTTCACATCAGCATACACGTCCAATCTAAAGCCATTTCATCCCTTATCATTGAATATCTGCAAATCCATTCATCCACTTACATCAACATTCACTCCTGGATGGAAATGAAGGACTTTAACTGTTCAGAAGAGACTCTGAGGTTTATGTTGGTTTCTAGCTGTCGTCATCATTACTGTGTTTTCAAGGCAGTGATGAAAATGAGATTTTTTTACATAAATTACTACCATGATGTATAATTACTATACAATTTAAATTTTAAATATATATTGTATTACAATCATGATTTTTTTTTAAACAAATGACTACTATGATACATAATTATTTCACAATTAAAATTTTAAATGTACGTTACAATAATGAGAATTTTTTTACATAAATTACAACCATAATGCATCATTACTTTACAGTTTAAATTGTAAATATATATTGTTTTACAGTAATCAGAATTTTTTTTTAAATAAATTACTACCATAATTCATCAGTTTCACAATTTACATTTTAAATATATATTGTATTACAGTAATTAAATGTAGATTTTTTTATTACATTACTACTGTGATGCGTAATTAAAATGTAAACGTTAAATATATATTTTATTATAGATTTTATTTTTACATAAATTACTACTATGATGCATAATTACTTTACAATTTATATGCATAATTATTTCACAATTTAAATATATATTACAGTAATGAAAACGAGATGAATTACTACCATAATACATTTTTTTATTTAAATTTTAAATATATACTTGTTACATTGATGAGAATTAGATTTTTTTTACATAAATTACTACATGATGCATAATTCTAATAAAAAATGTAAATATATATTGTATTATTGTAATTAAAATTTGATTTTTTTTTTACATGAATTACTACCATGATGTGTAATTACATAATTAAGTTTTAAATATGTTGTATTACAGCTACAAGAATTTGATTTATTTCTCCCCCCATAAATTACCATGATGCATAATTACTTCACAATTAAAATTGTAAATAATGTGTTGTATTGGATATCTGTTTTCCTCGCTCTTTATTTTGCTCTTCTAACCATGCATCTTTAGTTGGTTTGCTACATTTTATGATTTGCATGCTGCATTGCTTTCCCTGTTGTGACCGAACTATTAACCAGTGTGACCCCATAACCAGGCAGATGTTGAGTCGGAGCCCGGGGCCACAGGGCCGTACTGTTTGACAGACACAAGCACTAGGCTAATAACCCTACTGGGAGGTTAAACGTGCGGCAGCTGCCTGGCGGGGGGCGTTTGTAAGGTCAAACTCAGCACAACCAGAGCAAAAGGCCATTAGAAGGTTACAAACAGCCCATTAAACATACTTATAACTGCTCTATGGCTGTACACGTCAAGCTATTGTAATATATCACAAGGCTCGTATATATATACTGTATATATATATATATATATATATATATATATATATATA
>NW_015548309.1:5581234-5582453 GCF_001515605.1 Sinocyclocheilus anshuiensis
ATAAAAATCTTTAATATAATTATATTATTATAATTTATAATGTAATTCTAAATATATTTAACAATTATTAATAATGTACAATATATATGTTTATATTACAATATTATATTTTAAGCATCAGGACAACAGCTCTGACTAACCATCTTCCATCATAATGTACCGTTACCGCATATTACATTCTGATATACATGATACTGTACGTACTAATCAATATCATTTACTTGCATTGATCATTGTTCCGTGATGTGTAAACGACATTCTTGCATTGCATGTACGGTACAGGATACTGTACACTGTTTGCTCATCATTGATCAAACACTATCCATAAAAGACATGCAGAAATGAGACGATTTGTGGGATTTTTGCGAGTTTTGTACAGTTCTTGTTGGCATTTCCATCCAGACTGGCTTTTGTTGAAATATTTGTGTTCATCATCATCATAATTGGTCTGTGTTGTACTCTTCTGAGACAGTCGTTATCATAGTAACACAGTTGAGTTTCTCACAATCACTGAGCACATGATTTACACACAAACCGTGTTCAGCCTTCAAAATTAAACACCAAAAGCATCTCAAATGTGTTTGTGTGCACGTCTCTCATGCCTCACACCCGTCTAATGTTTGTCTTGTGTGTTTGTGCTCTTCATGCTGCGCTCTCTCTCACATCTGAAGGCTTTGACAGCATAGCCGGCTCTCTGCGTCTCTCTCCAGTGACCTCGCCCTACAGCTCGCCCTCCCGCTCCCCTGTCCCGTCCATCTTCTGAGGCCACGGCCCCACGCTCAAACACAGCCAAAGACTCCGCCTACTGTGGGCGGGGCTCTGTATTATGTAGCAATTATGATGTTCCATACATAACTGTATATAGAGTGGTATTAGAAAGTTTATCAGAAGAAATATTGGGGCGAATCTCACAAAATCATAATACAAAAATTTTTTAATTTTTTCATGCTTAATGACAATGAAGCCTGTGACATTTCAATTAAACAATTATTAGTACTGTTAAAATTTGTTTTCTGTGTAATTCCCATTATTCTTAGTGATGCTTCTCTCTAGATTATTATTTAAGTAGTATAGTTTAAAATGTTTTTTTTTAATGAACATAAATCAGTTATTGAATTAAGTTATTAAATTACATAAATTACTACCATGATGCATAACTATTTCACAATTTAAATTTTAAATATATATTGTTTTACAGTAATGAAAATTTTATTTTTTT
>NW_015548309.1:5582624-5596198 GCF_001515605.1 Sinocyclocheilus anshuiensis
ATTTTAAATATATGTTGGGTTATAGTAATGCGAATATTAATTGTATTTATTTATGTATTTATCTGCATAAAATTTGAAAAGAAAATGTGCTTAATTGTCATGAAAATAATGTCCTTATGCAAAAAAAATCATATTTGTCCTAAAAACAGGCTTCTTTTTATTTATGTAAAATATATTTTTTTGTTTTCTGTTTTGATTTTGGGGCTAAAAAAATGACCTGATCCTGGTTTTTGCAAGATTCGCCCAATTAATGTGATTTTCTTTTATTAAACATTTATTCAGGGAGAGTTCAGGTATCTAATCTGAGACAAGCTTCCAGAGACCCGATCAGAAGCAGATTGAATATATAAATTACTACAATAATCCATAATTACTTTACAGCTAAATTTTTAAATATATATTGTGTTACAGTAATGAGAATGGATTTTTTTTTTTACATAAATTATTCCATGATGCATAATTATTTCACAATTTACATTTTAAATATATATTATTATATTACAGTAATGAAAATAGTTTTTTTACATAATTATTTCACAATTAAATTTATATATATATTATATATTTAATATTTGAAAAGAAAATGTGCTTAATTGTCATGAAAATAATGTCCTTATGCAAAAAAAATCATATTTGTCCTAAAAACAGGCTTCTTTTTATTTATGTAAAATATATTTTTTTGTTTTCTGTTTTGATTTTGGGGCTAAAAAAATGACCTGATCCTGGTTTTTGCAAGATTCGCCCAATTAATGTGATTTTCTTTTATTAAACATTTATTCAG
Organism: Sinocyclocheilus anshuiensis; assembly: GCF_001515605.1. NCBI lineage: Eukaryota > Metazoa > Chordata > Actinopteri > Cypriniformes > Cyprinidae > Sinocyclocheilus > Sinocyclocheilus anshuiensis. The sequence goes on from NW_015548309.1 coordinate 5,583,406, forward strand.
GGAGAGTTCAGGTATCTAATCTGAGACAAGCTTCCAGAGACCCGATCAGAAGCAGATTGAATTAGTGAAGCACGAGCTCACGTGTCTGCTTCTGCGAGTGAAGGACTGCTGGTTTGCGTTGAACGCATGTCTTCTGTCTGGACTGAAGCGGCATCATTGCACTGCTTGTACACACAGATAACTGCTCAGAGGTTGTGTTGACGGGGCTCAAGCGAGCAGAGGGGAGCGTTCTGTCTTAGAGGGAGACTCACAGGTAACAGTGTGATGTCACTGAGGAGAGAGAAGGACTCTGATTGGCGGATCAAACTTGATCCGATCGCTCTCTGATGCTGCTCTGACTATTTATAGAAAACGGTTAAGTCAACATGAAACACTGCATCTACTACATTTGATTGTAGCACCCTGCACTCCCAAAAACACCTTCCTGGTCTAATTGTGCAAAATAAGTGCATGTTTTAATAAAAATGTTACTTTGTAAAACTTACTAAGTTTTTTAATATCTTTGAGATACTGTTATAGTTTTATTAATATTTTAAGTTAGCTTCATTTTAATTTTAGTCATTCATTTTAGTTTAATTATAAACTAATAACAATTAGTTTAATTTTAGTCATTTTTATTATTTCTTTTTTAAATGTCTATATAGTTTTATTAATCTTATTTCATATATTTCTTATAGTTTTTATTGATATTTAGAATTTTCTATTTTCTATTTTAATTTGAGTTAGTTTTAGTAATTTTGTTGTGTTTTTGTTATTTGTATTAGTTTTTTTATATATATCTTTATAGTTTTTATTATTTGTTTCATTTTAGTTTTAGTATAGTAACATTGAGATGCTGTTATAGTTTTAAATAGGTTTTCATTTTTTATTTTCTTTTTCGATTTTAATTTTAGTTAAAGTTTCAGTAATGTTTTTGCAATTCTATTAGTTTTTAATGTCTATAATTTCTGTTTATTTTCATTTCAGTTTTTGTTTAGTTTTATTACAGTGTTCAGTGTTAACATTTTGAATTCTACTTTGCAAAAAATTAAACCTATTTTTATTTTTGAAAGGGAGATTGTTAATGACAATAATATCATTTTCTTTAATGTAGAAATTCGTTTGTAGAATATAGAAATTAATGCAAAAAATCTCAGTCTTCCAAATATCTAAATAATAAATTAAGAAAATAAATTTTGCCTACAGAAAATGAAAGCGGACATTACTTCCGCTAATTAGAGCCAGTTGATTAAATTGAAGGGGTTGAATAATTACAAAATAATTAAATGCATTTTTATAAAACGTGCCATTATGAATTGTGCACAGGAATGTGTATTTAGGAGTTTTGATTTCATGTTGATTTGATCTCACTCTGTTGATGAAAATTGTGAGTCATATTTATTTTCATGCTTGCAAAAACATTCATAGTCATAACTAATTTAACACATTGTCTGATTGAAAGTATTCCATCATTCATTATTAACTACAGGGTGACAGCTCATGCCACTCGAGTCATTCATCTGCATCCTCTGACCTCTGTGTGATTCATATGTGCAGTGTGTGTTTAGCTAATGCTAATTCTGAGATGTAATTCAGAGATTTGGCCTGAGCATCATGTGAGTCAGTCTGGAAGGGACGGTTGCTAAGCAACACTGCTATAGGGAGATTTTGTGTCACGCATCCTCGGCATAAACTTCATTTAGCACTTTGTGTCCACACCCTGAACAAATACACAACCCCAAATGCTGTTTGCTCACTGTGCACGTCCTGTAAATCACTGGATATATGCATTATATATGTATGTGTGTATTAAGAGAAATATGATGTTAGGGTGAATCTCACAAAGAAATATCCATGTCAGATTTCATCCCAAAATCAAAAGAAAAAGTAGGAAATTATATTCTGCTTAAAATAAGAAATTTGTGTTGGCACAATGTTTATAAGCACGTTTTCTTTAATGTAGAATTTTACTGTAATGCATAAAATCTATTACTGCCTGGACACAATTGTTATATTTTGTTATATATATATATATATATATATATATATGAATGAGTAATTGTGCATATATAAAGAAGAAATGGCAAGTATTGAAGATTTTGTGTGATTATATAGACACAGAATACTGAAAAATGTATGCATAAAAATTTGAATTTCCATATAAAAATTGAAACCTCTTTTATTGAATTGCATCTTGTTAATGACAAGTAAGCACTTTTTTTTTTAAATGTAGAAAATAACTACAAAAAATACTGTCAAAATACATTATCTCAACGCAATTTCCCTTTTTATTCATGCAACATATAATGTCTTATTTTTATTTTAGGGTGAAAGATGCAATATATTTTGTCTAAAAACTTATTTTTTTTAAAGAACAAATGGCAAATATTGAAGCTTTTGTGTGATTTATATAGACACAGTACTGATAAATGAATACATAAAAAACAATTATATTTTGCATAATGAAAATTAAACCTATTTTTGCATTGCACATTATGTTAATGACAATTAAGCACATTTGCTTAAACATAGAAATTAACTGTAATGCATAAAATCTCATTACACAAAGATTTTATTATATTTGTTTTGTAACTATTCAGTACCAAAAATGTAAATCTCAACAGTCCTAAAAAATTATTAATTTCCCTTTTTTATTCATGCAAAATATTTATTTCTTTTTTTTTAGGGTGATATTTGACCCAGACATTTGTTTGACATTGTTGATTAGATTAGCCAGTTAAAAGATGCAATCTATTTTTGTCTAAAAATGTAGCTTGATGAATGAAGCTTTTGTGTGATTTATATAGACACACAATACTTATAAATAAATGCATAAAAAACATTAAGCAATTATATTTTGCATAATGAACATTAAACCTATATTTTATTTTTGCTTTGCGTGTTATGTGAATGACAATGAAGCACATTTTCTTTTATGCAGAAAGTAACTGTAATGCATAAAATCTCATTACACAGTGATTTTATTGTATTTGTTTTATTAATATAAATTCAGTACAAAAAGTAAAAATTCACATGCAAACCTTAATGGCCCTGGTTAATTTCCCTTTTTAGTCATGCAAAAATATATATATATTTTTATTATTTTGGGGGGATTTTTGTCCCAGATATTACTCATGAGATTCACCTGTTAAGATGCAATATATTTTGTCTAAAAATGTTTCTTTAAAAAAAAAAAAAGAAAGAAAGAAATGGCAAATGTTGACGCTTTTGTTACGCAATTCTGATGCACGGGATGTTGTTGCGTTTGCAGCTACTGTATCACCTCTGGCTGACGTACAGTTTATATCGGCCAGAGACGGGGAAGGCGGGACCAGCAGAGACTCAGATGGATTTGATGAATTGGATTGGACAGTCTGGAATAGAATAAGCCTGTGATTGGACAGTTCTGAAAGCGGACGCCCTGTGAACAGAAAAGCACACTTATGGATCGATCGGACTGCTCACGACATTTGGAGTTTCCCGTTTATTTTCGGTGTGGATACAGACTCTGAAGCCAGTCGGCGCAATGAAAAAAAAAATCACGATATGGATAGTGAAATGTTTCCTGCTTAAAACGAGTCGGCTCTCCATTTAAATGTCGCATCTGTATAAAGGACACACATCCACCTGTGGCTTCCCCTCTGTTTCAGGTAGCAAATCAAACACCCCCTCGAACCCCCTTCCAAGGCCTCTGTCGTTGCAATAAGTGTATTAAGATGTGTAGAGGCACAAGTGTTTAAAAATGAAGTATTAGTGTATCGACTATACTAAACTACAGAGTAGAGAGAAAGTAAACATGATAAGTTTAATAAATGTGACCTTCGGTCATTTATGATTTTATTTGCTCTAGTATCTCTAGTGGATTCATTGTTGTCTGTGTGTGTGTTTGTATGTGGGATGTTGATCTCAAATGGGACACTTAAAGGAATAGTTAAGCCAAAAATTTACATTTACTCACTCTCAGCCCATCCAAGATGTCTTCATCAGATTTGGAGAAATGTAGCGTTGCATCACTTGCTCAGCAATGGATCCTCTGCAGTGAATGGGTGCCGTCAGAATGAGAGTCCAAACAGCTGATAAAAACATCACAATAATCCACACCACTCCAGTCCATCAGTTAATGTGTTGTGAAGCAAAAAGCTGTGTGTTTGTAAGAAACAAATCCATCATTAAGACGTTTATAACTTCAAACCGTCGCTTCTGGCCAAAATATGAGTCCATACGCAGGAAACAAATTTAGGTTATAAAAATGTTGTTTCTTTTGAAATGTCTAGTTTTCTTGTCGTGATTAGAACGTTAATGTCTACAAAAATGTTTCATATAGCATTCTAGTAACTTCCACCCAAACGTTATTTGAAAATTGTAATGTTATTATTATAAGAATGTTCAGTTTTCTTGTCGCAATTATAACATTATTTAAAGGTTTCAAAAATGTTTCTTACAACATTCTACTAACTTCATTTTCACCCAAAATATAACATTACTTGGAACAGATGCAATGCTACATTTCTCTAAATCTGATGAACAAACAAACTCATCTACATCTTTGATGGCCTGAGGGTTGAGTGCATTTTCAGCAAATTTTCATTTCTGGCTGAACTCTAGTGCTCTACAGACCTCATGAAATGGCTTAAAAGCACAGTTTTCTTTTACTTTTTTAAATAACCACTATGCTTTCATTTGCACAGGTGTGTTGACCCCAACTTTGCTTATAGTTGCATATCAAGCTAAAATCTTTGAAGGAATTTTAACATTTAAACCTAAAATGTGTGTTTTTTTAATGTATACATCTTCTGAAAAGATCATTTTGTCAGGTTTTAATGTAAGTGAGCAGATATGAAGCCACAAAACCTCGTCATTTGAATGTCATGCGGTCTTTGAATGTGTGTTGATTTTTCGCAGTTCTCTTGCTCCTCCCCGTTTCCTGGAAAATTCGCCCAGTGCAACAATCAGATGTGATGTGCAATAATGATGTGAAACAAAGCTGCACCGATTCACACTGTGATTTCAGTTCAGTCCGTGACTGACGCCGCAGCAGAGCCTCTGAAAACACAAGCGCGGCACGGACACCTTCGCTATAATTAGAACCTTTCTTTTCCTTCAGCCTTGGAGAGATTAGAGCTGTCACATCAGTGTGTGTGTGTGTGTGTGTGTGTGTGTGTGTGTGTGTGTGTGTGTGTGTGTGTGTGTGTGTGTGTGTGTGTGTGTGTGTGTGTGTGTGTGTGTGTGTGTGTGTGCGCGTTGTCTCATGAAACCTGTCAAGAACATGTCCAGGTCACATTTCACTGCAAAATCAAAAGAATTTTAATACAATTATATTTTACATAAATAAAATGAAGCCTATTTTAGGACCAATATGATTTTTGCCATTTTTACATTCTATTCAATGTGCACATGAGTAAAATACACTTTTACAATAAAAATAAATAAGTATACCACCATTCAAATGTTTGAGGTTGATAAGATTTTGGAATGTTTTGAAAGTCTCTTGTGCACTCCAGGGCTGCATTTATTTGATCAAAATACAGTAAAAATTGTGAAATATTATTCCAATGGAAACTAACTATTTTCTATTTGAATATCTGTTAAAATGTAATTTATTTCTGTGATCAAAGCTGAATTTTCAGCATCATTACTCCAGTCTTCAGTGTCACATGATTCTTCAGAAATCTTTCTAATATGCTGATTTGCTGCTCAAGAAACATGATTTTTATTTTTGTGGAAACTGTGATGCGTTTTTTAGGAGTCTTTAATGAATAGAAAGTTCAAAAGGACAGTGTTTATTTGAAATAGCAATCTTTTGTAACATTATAAAGTCTTTACTGTCACTTTTGATCAATTTAATTGAATGTGACCTTGCTGAATAAAAGTGTTGGTCTTAAAAAGAAAAGAAAGAAAGGTCATTTTCTATATGCAAAATATTTTTTTTTTTTAATTTTGGGTTAAATGTGAGCTGGACAAGTTCTTGACCGGTTTTTGTGTGTGTGTGTGTGTGTGTGTGTGTGTGTGTGTGTGTGTGTGTGTGTGTGCGTGCGTGCATGTGTGTGTGTGTTTTCCCACCACCCACAGAACTTAAGAGGATAGTATTCTTCATTTTAATATTATCTGCTGCTTTAAGAAGTCAGGGCACCGTTTCAAATATATATGACAAAAATGTAAAGGTATATATATTTTTTTTTTAACTTAGTTCTTGTATTTTTGTGTCTCTTGAAGAGTCGCATTGTCAATCCCGCGGTGTATCTGTCCACTCTGTGCAGACTGTGAATCTGGAGTGTTTTTATGTTTCAGTGATTGAACTTTTGAGCATTGTGGAGTCATTTGTCGGCCTTTTGTAGTGCATGCAAAACCCATGGTCAAAATGTAAAGACTGCGTCTGAAGAATATGTACAGTTCAATGCAATGTGAGACAGTTGGATAAACATATTAACCTTGTAAAAAAAACAAACAAACAGCTTTCTTTTCTTTCTGTTTGAAACACACCGCATCGCCTGGACCGAGAATGATATTTCTCAGATGTTGCTCTTTCATGTCTCAGGGCTCCAGACAAAAAAATCAATTAAGGGGAGAACTGAGGTTCACTTAAAATAGGAACTAAACAGTCACAAAGAATTGTTTATTACACAGAATCTGTGCCAATATCTCAGACCATAATTATGTCAGCATCATTTGGCCATTGAGTGTAGTTTGGGCTCCTGCTCAATGCATCCTATAAATGCTGTCATATGCTTTGCACACATCCAGTCTGTTTTTCTCAGAGGTGGACAGTAACGAAGTACATTTACTTGAGTACTGTACTTAAGTACACTTTTTGAGTATCTGTATTTTACTTGAGTATTATTTTTTCTGGAAACTTGCTACTTCAACTTCACTACATTTGAAAGACAAATATCATACTTTTTACTCCGCTACATTTATATCAAGGTCCCCAAGTAGAAAGTCATTATATGTAGCAGTTTTTCCAGTGTGTGCATTTATTCACTGAACCCTTTTTTCTGCGAAAATCCGGCCTGCGATCTGCCAGGACCTTCCAGTGTTGCCAAGTCTTACAGTAATTCTAAGCGTGCAGTTTTCCGCATAGCTTTGAATGGATGTTTGGCTGATTTTGGCAACCTCGGGACCTTCCCCCTAAACTAATGTAAACGTCTGCGCTACCGCACAGCTAAAAGTGCTCTAAAAAGGCAAATATGATAATAAAAGACGAAAAAGGCACATATTAGTGTGGTGTGATCATCTGTATGTTCACCACATTGATTTTAAATAGACAACTGTATGTGATGCCTTACGTAGGCCGAGCGCTACGATCAAAGATCATAGAAGATAAATGATCGGCATACGGTAAATAAAAATTATTTTATAAATTTTATCTTTAGCTCCTTGCATTCTTTCTTATGTAGACAACAGGTTAAATAAAAATATGAATAAGCAAATTTAGCAAAACACTCCTCTTTATCATTATTTTTCTAGCTGACTAATGAGCTAATGAATGCCGAATGGTTATTCTGAGATAAATGATTGTTACGTGGCATTGTTTACAAGCTTTACACGTATTCCGCAGTTTGAAACACTGAATGAGCTTTTACATGAGACATTTCAGTAAGTTGTACCTTTTGATGTTCATTCATGTTTATTTCATACTAGAACAGTAAAGAGAAAGATCTGATGGGTTGACGTGCCGCTTGAACTGAGGCGCTAAAGCGATCGCTCATGCCGCATTAAAGAGCGCCAAAACTGCATTTATTGTTTGAATTACATTATGAATTTGGCATAAAGCTTTTAAAGCTGATACTTTATTTATATTAAAAGGTAACATATCACAAAGCTTATTGTGATTATTGGACGGCAAGCACGTTACAAATAATACGAAGTTCACTCATTAACAGAACACAGCAAATAGACTAAAGATCTTTGACATGCACATTTTTAAATTACAAAATGTAAATTTACTGGCTGGAGCCCTGTATCTAAGAGTTTTCTTTCAACTTTGCCTCATATGTTTCTATGGAAGCCTGTTTCCACAACAGAATAAAAAAAAGTAAAAAGGCAAATGGGACTTTTTGTCTCACAATTAACTTTTTTTCAGAATTGTGAGATGTCAAGTCAGAATTGTAAGATATAAATTAATAACTTTCTTGCAATCTGGAGAATCGAGAAATTCTGACTTTACATCTCACATTTTTGACATTTTTTTCGCTGAATTGTGACTATTTCTTGCATCTCGCAATTCTGACTTTACATTCTCAGTTTACATCTTGCAAGTGTGACTTTCCATGTCGCAATTCTGACTTCTCGCAGTTGTTTGTTTATATCACAATTCGGTTTATATCTTGCAATTCTGAGAAAAAAAGACTGAATTTTGAGACAAACTCAGGATGGCGAGAAAATAGTTAATTGTGAGTTAAAATGTCGCAATTAGATTGATTTTTTTTTATCCCGTGGAAACAAGCTTCCATATGTTTCTCTTAAAATTCATGAGAAAGGAAAACAGACACAAATGAGTTTTGACACAGTAGAGAGTGAAGATGAAGATAACAGCTCAGATCATTCTCAGACTCTGGTAATAGAGCACTGTTTGAGTAATTGTTGAGATCTGACAGATGTGTGTGATTTCAGGGGTCTTTTTCATCCGAGAAACATCTGAGAACTTCAGTAAAAGTCATTTGCTTTGCATTTAACCTCATTGCTGTCTTGGAGACACATTTGAGAAACTAAACAAACTTAGTTTGTTTTCTTTATTTCTATTGTAGTGTAGCCTTTAAACTGTCTTTAAACTGCTGCTGATGATTTCCATGCTCGTCACCTTCTCTCCCATCAGCCTTGATGTAGGTCTCTATATGTAGGTCTTCTTCTGTCCCGTCACTACAGACACCGTTGCCATGGTGGGGAAACAAAACAGCAGGGGGTGAGCTTGTGTTTTTTAGGCCGCAGACCTCCCATGAGCAACTGTATCCATAACGACCAGGGAGTTGCCGTATCCATAACAACTCAGTTTCTGCACAAACCCGCTTCTGAGAAGACTGAAGTGAAGAGCATGAATATTGCATCACAGTCTCTCCGCTCTTCTCTGTGTGAACCGCTGTGTGATCTACAGCTCCACACACACACTCAAGAGCACAGCTTCTAGACCAGATCAAGACTTATTTGTTTACAGTCAGAAACCAGCATCTCTCTCATTAATAAAGTGAGTGGTTATGTTTGTTTAAAAAAATTACATTGTTACAAAATCACATTTTACTGTCTGATTATGTAAGCTAGTTGGTCAGACAAATGAATGCTGTTGCCCCTATGTGTGATTGCATAGCAGTGATATATTGGTGAGATGAGTGATAGCTGCATAGATACCGTTTATCTTTGGACTCCTGATGGCTTACCCTCCCACTCTCCCTAATTAAGTCACCTTAGTGAAACTGACTTGAAATGAAATGAAAAGTGTCATTGCGTGCGTTTAGATCTGCTCATGCGGCATATTTCTTTTTACACATTTTTTTTTTAACTGCGCCGCGCATTATTACCAATCACAATGATTCTGTTGAGCTTATGAATGCAATGGCCAATCAGAAGCGTTCAGGTGAGTCATCGCTGAAACGCCTGTTTTGTTCAGTGCATGCGCTCGCTGACTGAATTCTGCACTCTGGCGAATTTATTGAATTGTTTGAATAACAATGGAAATTAAAGTGTAACTTGCAATGTTTTTATTAAATTGTGATCATCAAAATGCTGCCCTGGCCCATGCCTAAATCCTCCAATGAGTGAATGGTTAAACGACTCATTAAGAACGACTGTGTAACAGTGTAACAGTTTTCATTACTGCATTAACACATTATTTAAAAAAAAGAATTGTTGAGTCATGAATGTTTTTTTCTGCCATCCAGAAAGACTTTTTAAACAAATTAAAGTTTTATCAACTTTAAGGAGTGCACAAGCATTTAGATGCGTTCAAGGCTAATAGACATGAACAGAAAGACATTTTTTTTATATAAATGTTCAGATGTTTTAATGTCAGGAGGAATTAGAGCTGCTTGTGTTGTAATGCTGATGCAGTCTGCTGTGAGAGGTGCTATAAGGACAGTCTGACTGAATGCAGACGGCGAATGAGTGTGTGAACTGTTTCTAATGAAGTTTAAACAGCACACTCAAAACAGCTCAATTACCCTCCATGTACTATTGCGGTTTGATTGCTCACAAATGGAAATCAGATATGCATGACTCAAATGATACTTCAGCGCCACTGTGAATTGTTCTGCAATAATGTCAAAGGATGTCAAATTGATGCAGTTATTCAGAAGCACAGACGCTTACCTGACTCGACATACAGCTGCTTCCCTACAGGAGACACCGATCTGAAACTTTAATATAATTATAGGAACACTTTAATATTTCTCTGTGACATGAAGATTTTTAAATGTTTCAATCTTTCTGCAGGGCCACGGCAGTTTTTTACTCGAAAAAAGTTTTTTGCTTGTCTAATTTAAGTTTCTCAGTCTGGTTCGTGACAGAGATGTAGTATATTTAGTGAAGTCTATATAGTGCTTTTCATAATAAACATTTAAGTAAAGTGTTACCAAACGGTATAATGGTTTGTAATGACATTAAAAGAATAGTTCACCCAAAAATTAGTATCAAGATGTAGATGAGTTTGTTTCTTCATCAGATTTGGAGAAATGTAGCATTGCATCAGTGTCTCAGCAATGGATGCTCTGCAGTGAATGGGTGCCGTCAGAATGAGAGTCCAAACAGCTGATAAAAACATCACAATAATCCACAAGTAATCCACACCACTCCAGTCCATCAGTTAATGTTTTGTGAAGCCAAAAAGCTGCATGTTTGTAAGAAATAAATCTATCATTAAGACATTTTTTACTTCAAACCGTTGCTTCTGGCTAAAATATGAGTCCATAATCCATAATAACACTTCCTGCATTGAAAAAGTCATCTGGTCTGAATCAGGAGAGAAATCTGCACAGATCAAGCACCGTTTACAAGCCAAAACAGATCTGAACAAATATGTTGCTGGATTTTGATGTGAGAAACAACTGGAGGAATCGTGATTATGGATTATGGACTCATATTTTAGCCAGAAGCAATGGTTTAAAGTTAAAAACGTCTTAATGATGAATTTGTTTCTTACAAACATGCAGCTTTTGGCTTCTCAAGACATTAACTGATGGACTGGAGTGGTGTGGATTACTTGTGGATTATTGTGATGTTTTTATCAGCTGTTTGGACTCTCGTTCTGACGGCACCCATTCACTGCAGAGCATCCATTGCTGAGACACTGATGCAATGCTACATTTCTCCAAATCTGATGAAGAAACAAACTCATCTACACCTTGGATGGCCTGAGGGCGAGTAAATTATCAGCAAATTTTAAGTCAACCATTCTTTAAGATGATTTTTGTGTAAATTAACCCTTTAACAGAGATTGATCTCAAATATTTAAGGCGTAAAACACTGAGACGGTCATGAATTGTAAACTCTCACCCACGGCCACATTTGGATCCATGCGCTGGAACGGCAACCTGAATCTGTTGCTGAGAGACAGACTGCTTCATTAGAGGAAGCAATGTAGTGATGAAGGCAGATTGTGTGTGTGTGTGTGTGTGTGTGTGTGTGTGTGTGTGTGCTCTCAAGGTCAGCACACACATTCATACTGTCTTTGTGCAACGTTATCTCATTGCATGATTGCATTAGATTACATCAAGTGTACATTATCAAACAGAATGTTATATGTTGCATCTTAAGCAGTTTTCAGTATAACAGAGCGAACAGAATAACTAGAAACATAAGCATGCGTGATATTGTGCTGCGAATGGAAAGGTTTCTCCCCGTGCGAGTGCTGTGATTCATGCCGCCGACGTCTTTTATAGGCACTTTAATTACTGTAATCAAACAGTCGTTGAAACGGATCTGTTCTTACGTTCGCTCACATTCACAAATGTTTTGAAATGCTTCTAGGGTTTCAGTCGGCAAACTTTAATTCAAATCCACGACGATGAACGCTGCCAGACGTGCTGCATGAAATGAACAGGAAATAACTGCCCCTGTCTGACCTATAAAGAAACAGAATTAATGTAATATAACCACATTAAACATCAGATTTAGGTGATCAGTAGCTTCAGCCTGAGGTAGAAAAGTGTTGTTTTCACGTTTAATGATGCTTTAGGTGATGCTGTAATGAATGCTGTGGAAATCCGTCTGTAATCGAGCAGTGGTGTGCGTGTGATGAACATAGCTGCTCTAATGTGGCTAATTAATTGTGCATTTCAGAGTTCCTGTAGAAATATGTCCATGCAGTTTATATGCCAAAACATTTTTTCCCTTCATTATTCGTCCACATAAGCACTGTAACGTGGTTGTTTTATTCTCATCTATTGATTCTCATATATGATATGATATATGATTCTCATCTAGCTCAGGGGTTTTCAAACTGGTGTAAAAAAATTATAAAATAAATAATAAAATTAAGATTAAACTAACTAAACAAATTTGATTAAAATAAAAATGTATTAAATAAAGTTAGATTTAAATAATTAAATGCATACAAATTGATTGAAATAAATAATAAATATATTTGATAACAAATAATACATTTGATTTAAATAAATTGATTAACATAAATATAATTAGATTAAAATAATAAATATCCTGATTAAAATAAGAATATATTAAATAAAAACATAAAACAAAGCTTGATTCATTAAAAAAAGCTTGTTTTATTAAATACATTTGATTTAAATAAATTGATTAAAATAAATTCAATTTTGCTAAAATAAATAATATGCATATATATATATATATATATATATATATATATATA
>NW_015548309.1:5596382-5599732 GCF_001515605.1 Sinocyclocheilus anshuiensis
TATATATATATATATATATATATATATAATTTTGATTAAAATAAATCAATAATTGATTAAAGTAATAAAAAATAATAAATATATTTGATTAAAAATAATACATTTGATTTACATCAATTTATTAAAATTAAACAAAATTAGATTTAAATTAAAAAAAAAAAATAGGAACATTTAGAAATAAAAGGTAATGATGTAATAGAAACTAAATATTTCAAATAATATTTTAATCAATTTTTCACAGTATTAATGTGGTCTTTATACATAAAAATGTATAGCTGCCTTTTAAATTCCCTTGCATGAGAATGATCATATTTTGGGGTCCGTATATTGAAAACCCCTGGTCTAGTGTGGCGGTGAGCAACAGCGATTATGGCCAGTGAGGCGATGTTGAGGTGATTTCAGATGAATGGTGGTGTAATATCACAGCATGACTGGTGTGAAAATGAGAGCCGTTACTCCATTAGTGTAGACATCAGGTAAGCTTCATAACCGAAATACAACAGTATCCAGCTGAGAGAATTAGTGTGGCTGTTATTAAACCTCACATGCTTAAAACACCCATTACTGTCCGCTGTTAACTCTTCTCACACACACGTGATTAAACGGGGAAGCTCTCCGGTCAGAAAAGACTGTGGGCATTGAAATGCACAGGTGATCTAGAATGAATTAGACACATTTTCCATGCTCTTTTTAAAGCCTATTTCAAGTAAACATGGGAAAGATGCATGTTGTGGATTCCAGCTTCTTTGATGAATGACCTTTGAAGGCTTAATCTGAGATTCCAGACAACACAAAAGTGAAGAACGTGGAGACGAGAGTGCAGAGGTCATTATCTGGCACCAGCGGTCAGCACAGAGCAATCTGATCCCAACATCAAGAACATTAATCCCACATTTCACATCAACCAGAGCTCTTCCTGGCATACGCCGGCACACTTACAAAAATGTGTTCAAAGAACGTTTTGATAATGTTCCCATTAAGTTATGAAAACGTTATTTCTGAATGTTCTCTTAATGTTCAAAACGTCTAGTTTTTCAAATGTTTTTTCTTGGTTATATACAAACATTAAGGGAACATTCCATTGTAACATTTTACAAACATTTTGGGAACCTTAGAAATAAGAAACGTATAAAATAAATTTTTGTGTTAACGATTTTGGAACCATTATTAGTTTGTCTAACATTTAAAAACGTTATACAGCCATTCAACTAAAATGTTTCCGAAAGAATGTGCCATGAACGATGTATAACTAATGTTTTTTACATATCAGGGAAAAAATATGAACAATGTATGTTTGTGTGTTAACGTTTTGAGAACCTTATTAGTTTGGCTAACATTAAAAAAAAAGATTAGCCAAACATCCATCCAAACCTTTTTGGAAAAAACGTTGCATGAACGAATAACATTTTTGTGCTAATGTTTTGAGAACATTGTTTGTCTAACATTTAAAAAACGTTAGACGAATATCCAACTAAAATATACAAAAATAATAATAATTCCATGAATGATGCATGAATAACGTTTTTGTGTTAACGTTTGGATAAACATATTAGCTTGTCTAACATTTAAAAAACGTTAGTAGAAAATCCAAATAAAACATTTCAGAAAGAATGTTTTATGAACAATGTATAAATAACATTTTGTGCTAACGTTTTGAGAACGTTATTGTCTAACATTGAAAAATGTTTTTGTGCTAATGATTTGATAATGTTATTAGTTTGTCTAGCATTCAAAAAACGTTAGATGAATGTCCAACTAAAACGTTTCAGATAAAACGTTCCATGAATGACGTATAAATAAGGTTTTTTGTGCTAATATTTTGAGAACATTATTAAAGACCAGGGGCCAGATTCATGAAAATCTTAAATTGCAAGAAGTTCGTAAGAATGTTCTTAAGTGCAATTCTTAAGAAGTTCTCAAATATGTTCTTAAGGACATCTTTTTTCTTAAGAAGAAAACAAGTCTTTATTTGACAATGCATGGCTGAAGACGCACTGATAAACTCACACTTCAAGGATTGTCTTTTTGCGCTTCCTGCAGATTACCCTAATAATCATAATAAGCACGCACACTATTTTCGTCGCGACCAGCTTGACGGGCGCTCGGCTTCACGTTTTTGATGCGCCTGGTTTTTGAACAGTTACTTTTAAAGAGCCTGCCTCAAACTGCATCTGTTTCATTCATTTTTGTGCTGTGATTTTGCGCTCTCTTCCGAGTGAACGGTTCCGGTGTGTGTCTGCGCTGCTACAGTAAACGAGTCCTGTGTATGGGCGCAATCATATACGCGGATTATGTCAAATTTTTAGGCAGAAATTAAAAACTAGCTCCCTATCTGACTTCAGAAAACTCACGCACATCCCTATTAATAGTCCTGCAATGTATTATATGTAGCTAGTGTTGTTGTAATGCCTAAATATAACAATTGATTTGAAATAACCCAATAAATTCATTAAATCATTCTTACTATTTGGGATTTAAGACAAGTCTTGGACTACTTATACAACTTATTTACGATGATTTTTAAGAAGATTCTTTTCAAGAATTTGAATTCTTCTTAAGTTTTGTCTTGAGAAAAAAGATAATAACATTCTTAAGAAGAATATTTAGGAATACAAAATATTCGTAATATTTTTTTCTTAAGAATGTTTCGCGAATCCGTCCCCAGATAACTTTGAATGAATATTCTACTAACGTTACTGGAAGAACGTTTGTTCATAACCTTTAGGAAACCTTGGCAGACATTAACTACAGCTCTGGGAACGTTCTCTACTAGCTGGGGCTATGGACATCTGTGACCACGTGAAGAGACGTCAGGTCTTGAATCTGACCCTCATTTCATAGATTTGTCCGGCGCTTTCTGTTATCGGTTTCGCAGACAGAGAATCAGAGGCGTCCGGTCCGTCTGCTGAACTCTGAGCTCGTGTTTACGCTCCATCTAGAGCAACAAAAACAGTGGCCACATTAGCAATCTGTGAGCTGTCTGTCAGTCAGCCATCTGTGTGTCAGCTGACCGCTGTCTCGCTCACAGACCATAACAAACTGCCTGAAGAAGCAGCTTACTGTAGCATCACGCTGCTGATGTGTGAATGGCAATATAACATGTTTGACTTTGACGATCACAACTGATAGTCTTATTATAAAGAATTTGTGTAATAATTAGGGCTGTCAGTAGATTATAATAATTAATTGTGATTCAGGGTTGGACAGAATTTGTAATTGACTGCAACTGTGAATTTGAACAGGAAGTTGAATTTCTGTCTGTCTGTCTATCTATCTGTCTGTCGATATCTGTCTGTCTGTTTATCTGTCTGTCTATCTATCTATATCTGTCTGTCTGTCTGTCTGTCTGT
>NW_015548309.1:5601076-5601566 GCF_001515605.1 Sinocyclocheilus anshuiensis
TTTCACACAGGGCCATGTAGTTTTGGATTTTGTTTTCCCTTAATAATAAAAACCTTCATTTAAAAGCTGCATGTTGTGTTCACTTGTGTTACCTTTTACTAGTGTTTAAAGTGTGACAAACATGCAAAAAAATAAGAAATCAGGAAGGGGGCCAACACTTTTTCACACCACTGTATATCTGTCTATCTATCTATCTACATCTGTCTGTCTATCTGTCTGTCTGTCTGTCTGTCTATCTATCTACATCTGTCTGTCTATCTGTATCTATCTATCTACATCTGTCTGTCTGTCTGTCGATATCTGTCTGTCTGTGTGTATGTCTGTTTATCTGTCTGTCTATCTATCTATCTATATCTGTCTGTCTGTCTATCTATCTATCTATCTGTCTATCTACATCTGTCTGTCTATCTGTCTGTCTGTCTGTCTATCTATCTACATCTGTCTGTCTATCTGTCTGTCTATCTATCTATATCTGTCTGTCTTTCTACCG
>NW_015548309.1:5601652-5632850 GCF_001515605.1 Sinocyclocheilus anshuiensis
TACACAGTCTAAGACACTAAAGTGAAAACAGCTGTGGCCGCCTTCTAATTAGCACAGCCAATAGTCTATAGCAGGGCAAATCCTCAATTCCTTTATCTATCCAATAAAATATTTTCATTTCAACTCTTTTTAATTCTATATCCTTAAATTTGAAACCTGAATTGAAATTCCACATCCTGTTTGCTACCTCAATTTAAATTCAAGTTAATTCACAAAACAAAAAAACTAATTTTATTTTGGCTGACATTCTCAAATTTAATTTTTTATCTAAAATATGTATTTATGTTTAAGCATATTATACATTTATATTTTTAGCTATTCTTATTTAAAAATTGCTATATAGAATATATATTAAAGTATATATTTAAAATATATATTAAATATATATATTATATATATATTGAATAAATATATTTATTCAATTTTATATTAGCATTTCAGATGATCTTTCTCCATATTTAACTGATATAGAAGAGTCTGATTATTTTGTCGTATATATTTAGTGAAGAAGTAAACTTTGGAATTCCTGATGGTGCTGGCATATCATGCAGAGTTGCAGATTAAAGTCTTGTCGTTCACCCTAATGCGTGGCATGTTGTCAGACGGATGTTTTCTCGTTAGCGTGCTGCTGTGAGGTGCTGGTCTGATGTGTGTTTTAAAATAAGCCGCTTTATACGCAGGGTGAGTCAGACACACATAGACTCGCGAGCCACTTTACCTCCAGCAATCAGTCCTCTGGGAGCTTTACTCTCACTCAGACACACATCCATTAAAAAAAAAAATTTTAAAAAGAAAAATGAGTGAACACTTTCTGGTTGTAAGTGGAGAGTTGCAGCTGTGAGTGATGATGAGCAGACTGACGGATGAATGAAGCAGCCCAGTGACTGAAGTAACCATTGACTATGTGTTTCTGGAACTGTCTTTTGAAGTATATTTAAAAATATATTTAAGAACACACTTTTATGTATTTTAAAACTTTTTTTTTTTTTAACAATTAAACACTTTTTTTCACCAAAAGTCTCATTAACAAAATGCTAAAAAAAAAAAGGTATGTTATGTTAGATTTGTATTAGTAGTATTTGTTGTACTAACCCCAACCCTAACCCTAAAATTACTAACTGGAAATAAATAAAATATAAAAGTACATTTAACCTAAATAGTAGGTTATATATATATATATATAAACTAATAAAAATTACAAAAGTGCATAACAAAATTAATAAAATTTGAACTAAAATTAAAATGAAAACCTGAAAATATAAAAATAAAAGCTAATTCATAAAAAATATATATATATAATAGTATATAACTAATACTAAAATAACACTGGTCACCCGTGAGCTTTCAAATATGCCAATGTTTTTGGTCATTATTGAGTGGTCTATATTAATTTTTCCCCCAAATTTTAAATATTTGCATTTCCGTTACTTTTGGTGCCTTTTTTGTCCCAAGCCACTGTAAATTTCGGACCCTGGTACACATTTTTTTAGGTAAACGTGGGTTTAATGGTGAACAACTCATGGTCATGTGTTTGTGAATCCAGCTCTGAGAGGATTGGTGGTGTTTGTGAGTCGTAAGACACCGAAGTCTTTTAAAAAGCATCTCCTCAGGCTCTTACTGGTGACAGCTCATGTTTTATTGTGCGATTAGTCTGTGCTTCTCCTCCAGCTCCATTAGTTTAGGGGAGGTACTGTCCCGGTTTATGACAAATCGCTCGGCCCGTCCATCCGTATCCTCCTGAGACCCAGCAAAATAAGAGGATTTTTAGCTTTCCTTTACCTCATTTTAGTGTTTACTGTATAAGAAACATACAAAATAATTTAGTTCATATATGCAAAAGAATTCAGCAAGGATGCATTAAATTGATCAAAAGTGACAGTAAAGGCATTTATAACATTATAATAGATTTCTATTTCAAATAAATGCTGTTTTTTCCTTCGATTTAACAAAGAATCCTGAAAAAAAATTAAATGTATGATGGTTTCCACAAAAATATTTGGCATCATAACTGTTTTTAACATTGATATTAATCAGAAATGTTTCTTGAGCAGGAAATCAGCATATTGGAATGATTTCTGAAGATCATGTGACACTGAAGACTGGAGTAATGATGCTGAAAATTCAGCTGCGCATCACAGAAATAAATTACAATTTACAAATATATTCACATAGAACACAGTTATTTTATTTTGTAATAATATTTCACAATTTTTACTGTTTTTTGATTAAATAAATGCAATAATAAAATAAAAATAAAAGCCTTGGTGAGCAGAAGAAACTTCTTTAAAAAACATTTTTTAAAAACTTACTAACACCAAACTTTTCAACGATAGCGTGTAAGTGTTTTGAGTGTTTTTCAGCATTGTGACACACAAGTCTTTATTTATACTAGACGTACAAGAAGCATAAACGGTTATGAAAGATATTACAGAAGACATTTCATAGTATTTACTTCCAGATTGAGCAGAATGACGAAAATGAATCATAGCATGAAGACTGCGAAATCTAGAGCTAAAGTCAATCTTCATTTCATCAGGTAATAAATCAAACTGAAGAAAGCCAATTATAGTATTACACTAGTGACTGGTGACCAAGGGAAGAGATTTTGTGTCTTTCAGTGACAGTAACAGTGAATAATCTCTTATCCATCACATTACTGACACTCGAATGGAGATCAATGGACTTTTTATTGATCGCAAATCAGCAGCAATGACAAAAGAAAGAGAATGAATTGACTTATCTTCACTGCTAATTGAGCTGAAACGTCTCCTTTCACGTAAAGCGTATGAAACTCGACTGACCTTTTGTCTCACAAACCCATTTCAAGGTCATTCATGAGGGATTTCAGAGCAGCGTCCCTCCTCTCCACATGTGTGCTGGTGTATTGTGTGAACATTTGTGCTGTTATAAAGATGTTTGTCCTCCATCCTGCTCAGCCTTCTGGGTAAATGACTTTAATTAGCTTTGTTGAGCCGCTCTGATAGACTGGATTCATTAGTTTTATCAGCATTATCACTTTATTATTCCACCTGCAATTACACAGTGGGCCTCGCCGTCCCGTCAGAGGACAAGCGGGTCATGATGGAGAGCAGGTGTGTGTCTCGGGCTGATTTATGTGCAGTGTTTGGTGTCACATGTGTGGAGACTTTAAAGTGTCATTAAACCTCCATTTCAGCACGGGTCAAAACCACAGATTTGAAAAATGCTCCGGTTAGTATCAAAACTCCTAACAATTACATCCTTGAATGTGATTGGTTGAGTTTGATTTAATGATTTAAAGTCTGACAACACTGGAAATTTTCACAGTTTGTGAAACTGTTACATCGATACACCAGTCGTTGGCGACAAGTGAGTGTCTTTATGAGTGAATCATTGAATCTCTCAGAAACGATTCGTTCAAACACGCTGATTCATTCAGAAACAAAGCAAGTGAGAGTCTTTATGAGTGAATCATTGAATCTCTCACATACGATTCGTTCAAACACGCTGATTCATTCAGAAACAAAGCAAGTGAGAGTCTTTATGAGTGAATCATTGAATCTCTCACAAACGATTCGTTCAAACACGCTGATTCATTCAGAAACAAAGCAAGTGAGAGTCTTTATGAGTGAATCATTGAATCTCTCACATACGATTCGTTCAAACACGCTGATTCATTCAGAAACAAAGCAAGTGAGAGTCTTTATGAGTGAATCATTGAATCTCTCACATACGATTCGTTCAAACACGCTGATTCATTCAGAAACAAAGCAAGTGAGAGTCTTTATGAGTGAATCATTGAATCTCTCACATACGATTCGTTCAAACACGCTGATTCATTCAGAAACAAAGCAAGTGAGTGTCTTTATGAGTGAGTCATTGAATCGTTCATTCAAACGATTTGTTCAAAACCACTGGTTCCTTCAGGAGCAAAGCAAGTTGCTGTCTTCATTAGTGAATCATTGAATTATTAATTCAACTAATTTGTTCAAAAATACTTGATTCGTTCAGGAACAAAACAAGTGACTGTCTTTAGTAGTAAACCATTGAATCATTTCTGCAAACAATTTGTTCATAAACACTGAGTCATTCAGGAGCAAAGCAAGTATTTTTGAGTCATTAACTCCACCAGTTTGGTCAAAAACACTGATTCATTTAAAAAAATAACTGAATTATTCACAAACAGTCTATTCATACATGCTGATTCATTCAGGAGTGAAGCAAGTAACAGTTTTTATGTCTGAGTCATTGAATCCTTCACAAACGTCATGTTCAAACACACTGATTCATTCAGGCACTAAGCAAGTGACTGTCTTTATGAATGAATCATTGAATCATTCACAAACAATTCCTTCAAAATCACTGATTTGTTCAACAACAAGTGACTTGTCTTTATGAGTGATTCACTGAATCATTCATGCAATTGTTTTTGTTCAGAAACTAAACAAGTGAATGCACTCTTGCTGACGATTTAGAAAATGTTAATTTATGAAACTGACATTGATTTATTTGTGTATTTTGTGTTTGTTTGTTTTAGTATAGCATAAATGTAATTCAGATAACTTATGATAAATGCATATGTTGAATTCACAGTATCCACATCAGTATCTACCACTATTTACACAGTTTAAGATGCATCTACTTCCTTTTCGCTTACTGTAGCCTGCCTTCTTCAACCTGATTTAAGCTGCTCAGTGTATGTGTTCAATGGTCCAGAAGGGAGATATTGCATCATTTGTAGTTCTGGCGACAGCGGGATCTTTGACCAGCCAACAGGAGTGTGTCTAATCGTAGCTCGAGAGTTTCTGCAAGCGTTTCCCTTTTTCACAGTCACGGGAAACCCAGCACTAAGTGGCATTTTAGATCCGATCTGAAAGCAATCACCAAGAGCGGTGAAAGGCAGAGAGATGGATGCTGAATAGCAGCTTCAGGCTAATAGACGCTTGACTAAATGTGGCAAATTTTGAATGAATAAATCAAAAGTAGGGCTTAATCAAATTAACTGCTATTTAAATATGAGTGATAGAAAACTATTGTCATATCAATGTCGTGGCCTAATGATTAGAGAATCAGACAAAAGAATAAACAACACTGTGTTTGTGTTCACAGCATGAGACTTGATGCTTGTTCTTGTCTTGTATTTTGGGATTTGGAAATGTCAGGGGTAATGTTGGGTATTGTGAGTGACCTTTTACCTAATTGGATGCACTGCAAAATAATCCAGGCACTCGGATGTGCGATCCTGAGCTAAAAGTGTGTGAACGTCCCGGGTCGGTAAGCGCTCGTTCTGCCCGCTGGCTGTGAGGAAATGTTCCAGCGCTGCCTGTAAGACTTTCACATCAGCTGTCTCGCTGTTTTTTAAAGAGCACATGTGATGCTGCTGAATATTCCCTGATGTTAGGCGCTTTGTGCATATGCATGAGAATAAAGACAATTGGACATGCTCATATTCATCCATATTTAAATATGATGCAGACACTGTAAACACACTTTTACGTTCGTCAGGGTTTCTTGCAACTGCTGTATCAAAAGTGCCACATGCAAAAGTCATACTTTTATTTTAAAGTTTTTATTTTAGACATTTAAAAACCAGCTTTTGCAGCTGCTCTGAAAGATTTAGTTACAGTAGTAATTCTTTAGACTGACTCAAAACAATGACTCTTTTTGAATGATTCCATAAAAGAACCGCTCATAAGAGTCATTTGTTTATGAATCAGTCTACACAGATTTAGCTGTATGTTTTTATTTTTAGGTTTATTTTTTATTTTTGTTTCATCTCTTTAAACTCAATTCAGACTGTAAACTCACACACTACCTGTCATAAGTTTGGAATGATTAAAGTTTTTTTTAAATGTTTTCTCACCAAGGCTGTATTTATTTAATGAAAAAGACAGTAAAGTAGGAATATTATCAAATATTTCTGTTTATACTGTATTTTTCACCAAATTTCTGAAGGATCATGTGACACTGAAGACTGAAGGAGTAATGATGCTGAAAATACAGCTTTGAATCACATGAATAAATTACATTTTACAATGTATTGAAATAGAAAACAGTTATTTTAAATTGTAATAATATTTTATAATTTTACTGTTTTTACTAGCTTTCTGATCAAATAAATGCAGCCTTGGTGAGCAGAAGAGACTCCTTTCAAAGACATTAAAAAAATCGCAATTATTCCAAACTTTTGACCTATAGTATTTATTTTAGATTTACAGTCTGAATTGAGTGTAAAAAGAAGACAAAAATAAAACATTAAGTAAGAAAGAAACAAACAAACATAGATCCTAACCTGTGCAGACTGATTCATAAACGAATGATTCTTACGAGCGGTTCTTTTAAGGAATCATTCAAAAAGACTCATGAGTTATTGCTTTGAATCATTCTAATGAATCACTAACTGAATTATTCAGCGCGGCTAGTGAATGAATCTGCAAAAACAGGTTGTAGTGGACTGGAAAAGACTTTAAATTGTTTGTCATCCGATTCAGTCTTAAAATTTGGCCAAAATAAGGATGTTTTGGATCTTTTGTGCACCGATTTGATTTTAAAACGCATAGGTTTTGCAACAGAGCTCACGTCATCCTGTCCTAATGGCTGTTGACGAAAAGAGTGTATCTCAGTTCTGCTCTCTGTCAAAATGAGAGAGTGTTTTATAAGAGCCAAGACTGAGACTGAAACTTTCATGAAGCTTCTTAAATACTTTAACTGGATGTCGGAGGTGAGAGAAGAGAGACTCAAAGAGAGAAACCCAGCAGGCTTTTTTTCATTTTCAGACCGCAAATGTGTGTTCGTCGTTTCCAGCAGAATTCTCGAGCAGACGTCTGCGAGATCTTTACACAAGAGCGCCTGCATCCATCACAGCATTTCTGACACAGCATGAAAACAAAAAGAGCCGCCGAACACGCAGTTCACTGACCCGTTTCTGCAGCTGGAAGTAAAGTGGCTTTAGACAGAAACAATGGAGAGATGATTCTTTTATCTGCTTTTGGCATTAAAATTGACTGATGTATCGCCAGACCAGTATTTGCCCATTTAGAGATTATCAGCGTTGGTTTTGCCCATTTGGACGATTAGTATACACTCTTAAAAATAAAGGTGCTTCAAAAGGTTCTTCAAGCGATGCCATAGAAGAACCATTTTTCGGTCCACAAATAACCATTCAGTCAAGGGTTCTTTAAAGAACCATCTCTTTCTTACCTTTTTGTAATCTGAAGAACCTTCTTTCGCCACAAAGAACCTTTTGTGAAACAGAAAGGTTCTTCAGATGTTAAAGGTTCTCTATGGAACCATTTAGACAAAAAGGTTCTTCTATGGCATCGTGAAGCACCTTTATTTTTAAGAGTGTAGAATCGTTTCTTGTGTCAGATCCAAAGTCTGCCGGGAGCTTTGTCAGTAGATAATACACAATTTGCATGAATCAAACTAATTAAGCCTATTTTAAGAATTTTTACATTTTGAGAAAAATATCCATCATTTTCATTTTGTGAAAAATATAATTTCATTTCATTTTGAAATATGATGCAGACATGTTTGTGTAAAAAAAAATCAGTGTAGGATTTACTAACAATTTTCAATCAGAAATTCCTATTAAATTTCACAAATTATAACAAATAAATGACAAGTAACACATTGAATTAAAGTTATGAAGTAGAAAGACTGAAATTGTATTTTATAAAATGTGCTCCAACAATCTTTAAAATGTTAATACAATAAAATGGATAATCCACAATTTGCATGAATAAATATTTTTAATTTGAATATTTTCATTTTTGTTTATATTTTCTGTTTTAATTATATTTTTAGTTAGTTTTAGTCATTTTTTAGTAATTAGTGTGTTTTTGTCATTTTTTTTTAATATGTCTGTGTTTTTTTATTTCAGTTTTTAGTTTAGTTGTAGTTTCAGTTTTATTTTAGTTTATTTTAGTTATTTAGTTATTTTAAGTTAAACTAAATTAAAATGAGAAATGTTGCCTTGGCAACTACCTGAAATGAAATCAATTTATTTTGGTTAATGTTTATTATGTACCTGTTTTTAAAAAATACAGCATTTTTTTGTTTTATTTAATGGAAGAATAAATGTTGAAATTAAGTGTTATTTTATGTGATTTTGAGCATAACTTGATGTTTAATGTTCTGGTATTTGGGGGTTTTGAAGAGTTTCTGATATGATCTTGAGTCTTTGAGGTTAAGAGCGTTTATTGTGGACGGATGTGAAATGTGGCAGAGGATGTCAGTGTCAGATGATGAATAGCACATTGATCTGGACGGGTCACACGTTCGATGAGGTCAGACTCAAAGGTGCGTCACTCATTGACATGTCATTTGTAAAGGCGGTTATGAATAACTGCGTGTCCGTCTTTAACACACACACACATTTATCAGTTCTGAAGGGTTTTTGATGAGGAGCGTTAAGAGAAAATGGTGCCAGTGAAAACAGTGTCACTAACCTCAACAGCCTGAGAGTCTGAAAATACAGTCAGATATAGAGGCATCACAATAGCTTCTGACCTGTCTTTATGGATCCAATTTTAATTGACTATAAATATCATCCTTTTTTGTCATCATTTTGGCATTTTTTTCTTTCATATTTTATTTATTTGTTTATTTTAATTTTTTTATTCAGTGTCTGTACATCAAATTCATTAATGGATTCAATTTTAATTGACTACAAATATAATCTTTTTTGTCATAATTTTGGCATTTTTTATTTTATTTTATTCTATTTTATTTTATTTATGTCTGTACATCAAATTCTTTTATGGATGCAGTTTTAGTTGTCTGCAAATATCATCCTTTTTTGTCATCATTTTTGCAGTTTTGTCCATATTTTATTTTATTTTTTATTATTTTTATTTTTTTATATTGTGTCTGGACATCAAATTATTTTATGGATCCAATTTTAATTGACTACAAATATCATCCTTTTTTGTCATTTTTTTCTTTCATACTTTATTTTCTTTTATTTTGTGTCTGTTCATCAAACTCTCGAGTTATGACTAAAGAAACCATTATCTAATTATATATTTTATATAGATAGATAGATAGTTTCAATTGGTCACTAATGGTTTACGGTCCTCACAGAGGTCAGTATGTGTCCTTGTTTTGTTACTGTGTCTCCTCCATTGATGCTATCTTAACGGGAAGCATTTTCAGCTCTGCCATACGGAGGAGCCGTGCCTGAGGAGGACGCCATCTGCCCGGCCTCCTCTCTCGCTGTCATTAACACCTTCTTTTTATAGCGGAGAATCGGGGGCGGACAAGTTTAATGCTCTGAAACCGCTGTTGCACGACGCTTCTCCGTGCAAACACAGTGATGCATTCGCACACTTCCAGCTTCTATTTGTTCCTCGATGCCATTTCCTGAATCAGTCTGTAGTGTATCTCCTTATGCTGTTACTGTGATTGTTTCCTTCATTTAGAATTTTCTTTTTTTTTTTTCTTTTTTTTTGTTTGTTTGTGAAGTGAGTCAAGCATCACAATTGCTGGTACTTATAGTTAGTTAGTGTTGGTGATGCGACCCATTTTTTGGGTTAAGAAGAAACCACTTAGCAACTGCATAGCAATGCCCTAGAAGGAATATGGCGGCATGCCAGAAAGTCCCCAGAACCCCTAACAGCTACATAGCAACACCCTAGTTATGAATGGCAGCATGCCAAAAGGTTCTCATAACCTTTGACAGCAACAATGGAACATCCTAGCAACCACATAGCAACACACTAGCAGGCGTATGGCAGCATGCCAGACTGATCTTAGTATCCCTAACAATCGCATCGCAACAGCCTAGCAACCGGATAGCAACGCCCACTAGCAGGAAGAACAGCAGCATGCCAAAATAAACTCTTAGATCCCTTAACAACTGCATAGCGACGCCCTAGCAACCCCATAGCAATGCCCTAGAAACCGAAAAACAACTGCATAGCAACCACATAGCAACGCCACTAGCAGGGAGAATGGCAGCATTCCAAAAAAGCTCTCAGAAATCCTAACAACTACATAGCAACACCTTGGCAACTGTATAGCAGTGCTCTGGCATCATGGTGTTAAGCACAGTTACATTTATAATAGGTTTTATCACTTGTTGTTTTATCTCGGAGTCTGATTAGCTCTGCTGTCGCTCGTGACAGGACAGTGCTGGGAGGATGGTGTGTGTCAGGCTTCATTAGGGAGATGGGGAGAGCCCAGAAAACACACCTCCACACCTCTGAGAGAGGAACAAACCGCTGGCAGATGGCATGAGGGTCAGCGCGTGTACGAGCCCAGTGTTTGCTTAATTTGCTTTCTCAGCACGTAGAACCCTGACCAATCCTATTAATGCATGTGAGATAATACAGTATGGATGAGCACAACACACACTTCATCACAGTTAACACTCTTATCTCAGATAACACAGTCTTTGGCTTTGCAAGCGCCACAAGGTTACCTTGGTTATATCATATATTTTTAGCATTTCATTTTTTTGTGTTTTGTGCCAAAGTTAGATCTTTTTTTGCTTATTAGTAAATGCCTCTTCATATGTGAAATGATAACTGTTGCATGTTTGAATGCATTTTTTTCAGAACAAGTCATTTTTGCAGTTGAGGCTCAATAAATAATTTGAATGGATTACAAAAAGAAATATTCATGAAAACGATGATGAATATGAACGTCGGAGGCTGGTGGGAGAGATTACACTGCTTGAGGAGAATATCGCAAAGCAGATGGCAGAATCAGTGATAAATAAACACTATATGCAGCGATACACACACATACCTGTCAGCATTGAACCCCATTTCAATTCTGATTCACAAGCTCTCAATTTAGAAGATCGAAGAAATTAAGGAAGAACTTCATGCATAGCAACACCCTGGCAACCACATAGCAACTGCATAGCAACAATCTAACAGGTAAATGGCAGCATGCCAAAAAAGTTCTCAGAACCCCTAACAACTGCATGGCAACACCCCAGCAAATGCATAGCAACGCCCTAGCTGGAGTATGGCAGCATGGCCCCAAAAAAAATCTTAGAACCCTTACCAGCTGCATAGCAACAGCCTAGCAACAGCATAGAAAAGCCCTAGAAGAATGGAAACAAGCAAAAAAGTTCCCAGAACCCCCAATAACTACATAGCAAAAGAATAGCAACTGCATAACAACACCCTAAAAGGAAAATAGCAGCATGCCTAAAAGCTCTCAGAACCCCTAATAGCTGCATAGCAACACCCTAGCGCCTACATAGCCACATCCCCAAGTAGGGAGAATGACAGCATTTCAAAAAGCTCTCACAACCCTTACAAACTGCATAGCAAAGCCCTAGCAACCACATTACAACACCCTAAAAGGAGAATAGCAGCATGCCTGAAAGCTCTCAGAACCCCTAACAACTGCATAGCAACAGGTTGCTAGCAATGCCCTAGTAGGAAACTGGTACAAAAATGGCACACTTTGGCCTTTAAGAATTGATTTCAGGTCATGCATATTGCAATTAATCATAGATTTGTTTATTTTTACCCAGTGCTAGTGCAGAGAAAGAGCCATAAATGAGGGATGAGATGAGTGTGAGGTGTTTCTCTGTGTGTGTGTGTGATCTCTGGATGACCTGTTTTCCGATATGTCCATCAGGTCCAAGTCATCAGTCTCACTGACAGCCTGCGAGACTATTTCCGTCCTCACAGATCTATCGCAGTTCCAGCGCTCAGGCACACGGGTGACTTTCAGTCTGACTGCGTGTCAAAGCGTCTGAGGCCTTTCTGCCTGTATTTGTATTTGTTCATTTGGGGGTAAAATGCTTGTAAAACATCTCAGGTGCTGCCATAAATTACAGAGCAAATATTTACAACCCTCCAGAGGAGGTTCTGATTGCTCAGACTTATCAAAGTTCTCAGTTATGCTTTATGTATCAAGTTCAGCTCAATTTCACCTTCGTCTGAGATGTTTCACATAAATTCCTAAAATAGACTTAATGATCAATAGTTGTCATCCAGTAGGGTTATAAAATAAATGTGGAGCAGCTCAGATCATTTGAGGTCATAATAGAATCTCAGAGTTTTCATTACAGACTTATTAAATCTGAGCAAAGTCAGAGACACTGATATCTCGCCTGAAACTCTACAGGAGACGCAATGAGAAACCTTCTAGCAACCACAAAGCAACGCCCTAGCAGGAGTATGACAGCATGCCAAAAATTTCTCAGAATCACCTGACAACTGCATATAAACACCCTAGCAACCACATAGCAATGTTCTGGCATCATGATGTCGACACTTACACAGAAAAGCACAATTGCGTTTTCTTCAGGAAATATAGCCTAAAAATGCAATTCTTGTTAATGCTTTATCACAAAAGCATTTTGATCTTAATTTGAGCTAATTGTTCTCTTTAAATGCATAGCAACGCCTGGAGTATAGCAACATTCTACCAACTGCATAGCAACACTCTAGCAGGAAAATGGCAGCATGCCAAAAAACTAAATCTCAGAACCCCTGACAGCTGCCTAGCAACAACCTAGCAACCACATAGCAACACTCTAGCAGGAAAATGGCAGCATGCCAAAAAGTTCTCCAAATTCCTGACAACTGCATAGCAACATACTAGTGACTGCATAGCAACTTTATAGCAACAATCTAACAGGTAAATGGCAGCATGCCAAAAAAGTTCTCAGAACCCCTAACAACGGCATGGCAATACCCTAGCAACCGCATAGCAACACCCTAGCAGGAGTATGGCAGCATGCCTCCCCCGCCCAAAAAAAAATCTCAGAACCCCTACCAGATGCATAGCAACAGCCTAGCAACTGCATAGAAAATCCCTAGAAGAAGAATGGAAGCAAGCCAAAAAGGTGGTCAAAACCCCTAAGAACTGCATAGCAACAGCCTAGCAACACCCTGGCAGGAAAATGGCAGCATGTCAAAAAGTTGTCAAAACCCCTAAGAACTGCATAGCAACACCCTAACAACCACATGGCAACACCCCAGCAGGAAATTTGCAGCATGCCAAAAAGCTCTTAGAACACCTAACAACTAAATAGCAGCAGCCTAGCAACCACATGGCAACTGCATAGCAACACTCGAGCATGAAAATGGCAGCATGCCAAAAAAAAACTAAATCTTAGAACCCCTGACAGCTGCCTAGCAACACCCTAGCAACCACATAGCAACACTCTAACAGGAAAATGGCAGCATGCCAAAAAACTAACTCTCAGAACCCCTGACAGCTGCCTAGCAACACCCTAGCAACCACATAGCAACACTCTAACAGGAAAATGGCAGCATGCCAAAAAACTAACTCTCAGAACCCCTGACAGCTGCCTAGCAACACCCTAGCAACCACATAGCAACACTCTAACAGGAAAATGGCAGCATGCCAAAAAACTAACTCTCAGAACCCCTGACAGCTGCCTAGCAACACCCTAGCAACCACATAGCAACACTCTAACAGGAAAATGGCAGCATGCCAAAAAACTAACTCTCAGAACCCCTGACAGCTGCCTAGCAACACCCTAGCAACACTCTAGCAGGAAAATGGCAGCATGCCAAAAA
The DNA here is from genome assembly GCF_001515605.1 of Sinocyclocheilus anshuiensis. Taxonomy (NCBI): domain Eukaryota; kingdom Metazoa; phylum Chordata; class Actinopteri; order Cypriniformes; family Cyprinidae; genus Sinocyclocheilus; species Sinocyclocheilus anshuiensis. The sequence goes on from NW_015548309.1 coordinate 5,615,149, forward strand.
ACTAAATCTCAGAACCCTGACAGCTGCATAGCAATGCCCTAGCCACCACATAGCAACGCACTATTGGCAGCATGCCAAGAATGATAACTTCGGTTTCTGTCCTGGTGATTTATGTTCATTATCAGTATCTGTAAAAGAAATATTGAATATGTTTTCAATAATGTCAAAACAATAAGCACCAAAATCCCCATGAAGTGAATCATCTGAAGGCCTCAGTGACTAAAACTCATTCTGCTGACTGATGCTGCTTTAAACTACATTTGACTGTAATACAGCTCCACCGCATGCGTCTCCATCAGATTCAGCTGTGTCCTTCACACACACACACACACACACACACACACTCCTCAGAGCGCTATGGCAACCAGGGAAAGCCTGAGAGCAGGAGTGTGTGCGTATGCGTTGACCTTTATGGCTTCAGTTTAGTTATGGGGTTACAGTCTTTTCAAAGCAGCCCATGGAATAAAGAATGAACTAGCAGCGTCTCAAGGCTTCACTATTGTCCTTAGTAAAGCAAGAAGCCTGGTTACTATGGAGATATGAAGATAAAAAGGGATGGACCCAATAAAACACCTGTTAGTGAAGCTGAAATGAGAAAACCTCACTAAACTAAACTCCAAATAGAGTTTCTCCAGCTGCTTAGATTAAGAGAAATATTTGTATATTTTACAGAACTGGAGAGTTTTTTTTCCTGAAGCTGCTCTGTTGCGTATCCTCATAAATATCTGGTTATATTGATGATAATTGGTTTTTAATTGACTCATTGCCTGCTGTACTGTTTCTGGAAGGTCAGACAGGTCATGGATCAGCAGTTATAGGATCACATCTCACTGCCGTCATTGAGATCGAACAGAGATGTTCATGAGACTGAACCATTCTAGTTCATTCACCATTATTATTTATTCATACGCTGGACACTATATGAATATTTTCTATTTGCTATTGCTTTTTTAGGCAGTCTTTTGAAATTAAGCAATATTGTCAATATTATTATTATTTTAATAGTAAAAAGTGCTTATTATATGGCTAATAAATTCAAAATGACTTGCATTAAGATATTTTAATTGCCTCTCTTATTTAACTTTCAGAAGTTCAGTTCTACATTCTGTGAATCAGTTCAATCGATTCAATGATTCATGTAAAAACTGATGAACGATGCATGTGTTACAACTCTCAAGCAAACAATTTGGCCGAGTTTATATCTCGCAATTCAGGTTTTTTTTTTTTTTTTTTTTTTTTCCCCTCCAATGAAATTCTACGTTTTTTTAGGCAGTCTTTTGAAATTAAGCAATATTGTCAATATTATTATTATTTTAATAGTAAAAAGTGCTTATTATATGGCTAATAAATTCAAAATGACTTGCATTAAGATATTTTAATTGCCTCTCTTATTTAACTTTCAGAAGTTCAGTTCTACATTCTGTGAATCAGTTCAATCGATTCAATGATTCATGTAAAAACTGATGAACGATGCATGTGTTACAACTCTCAAGCAAACAATTTGGCCGAGTTTATATCTCGCAATTCAGGTTTTTTTTTTTTTTTTTCTTTTTCCCCTCCAATGAAATTCTGAGTTTATATCTTGCCATTCTGACTTATTTTCTTGAAATTCTGAGTTTGCATCTCACAATTCAGTTTTGTTTTTTGTTTCTGCCACAGAATAAAACATTTTTTAAACAAAGGTAATTGCAACTTTTAATCACACAACTGATATTTTCTTGCAATTGCGAGTTTATATCACGCAATTCTCACTTTTTTCTCATAATTGTGAGAAAAAAAATCAGAATTGTGAGATATAAACTCATAATTGTGAGAATAAAAGTTAGAATTGTGAGATTAAAAGTTTTTTTTTTTTTCATTCCAGGCTTCCGTACATATGTATTTTACTATGTGCACCGTAAAAAATGATTTTTTTCAAAGTTGTAAATAAAACATTGTTTTACAAGAAAATACTGTTTTAGTCTTAAAAATCCTGAATGTAATATGTTGAATATTGATAGAAAAATCAGCTGGTGTTCACTGTGAGTTTATTTTCCCGTGCACATGTTGTATATCTGTGGTGTTCTGTATCCTGTATGCGTATGGAATGAGAAATGAGTGGTATTTTGATGAAAGCGCAGGTGTGGAGGTCTGTGTGAGCTGATTGTAAATATTTATTCCAGAGGTTAAAGGTCAATGCGCTACAGCTGAATAATGCCTCTCCACGCTGAAAACAAGACCCACTGAACAGCGTTCAACACAAACCAGCATTATTGTGCAGCGTTTGTCGACTTCCAGTTGAACATGTGTTTATGCCTCATGGATTAATCATGAGCATTTCAAAGCATCCTTTGACTGACGGGGCATTCTGGTAGTTTGGTTATTGGTTGTCTTCAAAATGAGTTGTATGAGTTGTGCAGCTTGAGTATGAGCTGTGTTGACAGCAGAAGATGTTGGCAGTAATACATTCACACGCACTCGGGGTTCCTGACTGTAAATGAGTACAGTGGCGTCTCAGAGTTTGCTGATTGGTAAACAAATGTGTGTTCTGAATGAATAATTGAGTTTGCAGCCACAGTAACAGCTTGACCTTGAACCGGACACTACAGTATGCATGATGAGATGAGTTTATTCTGTCACACTGATTGTGATCATATTTATATACCGTGGTATTTTAAACAATACCATGTCCACAACCGTTTTTATAAAGCTGTTTGTAAGGGTTGATGCATAAATGTCAATGGACATTTAACTAGGACTTTTATTGCATTTTATTGGAGTTAAACAGAATATTACATTCTTATTTTAATCTGAAAGCACCATCCGATTAGTTAAAATGTTTAATATTTTTTACTTTTGAATTTATGTTTTTGAATTTCCATATATTTGTAAAGTACAGACTATACTTGAAGTTTGCGCACTGTGTTCATGGCAACAGATTTATGTAGTTCCCTTAAAGGAAGAAAAAAAATGGCTATATATATAAAAATAAATATAATTTTCAAAATGTAGATAATTTTGTATTAGTATTTTTCCAACAAAACACAGAACATCCAATACAAAATACAAACAAACAAATAAATAACATTTTTTACAAGATGTTAACAAGATCAAAATCAAAATATAATTTTTTTACTTATGAATTTAGATATTTTTTAATATTTTTTTGTATATTTTTATATTTTCATATATTTACAAAGTATAGGCGATATAGCTAGACATTACATAACTTTATATAGCATTACCGATGTTTGTAAAGTGAAGTTTGTACTAAAAATATTAGGTTACTCAGATTTAATATTATTTAAATTTAGTTACTCTTTTTGAATATTAATATTATTATTTTTTAAATATATTTTTCATATATAATGTTTGAATATTGCACTTTTCCCAACAAAACACAGATCATCCAACAAAAATGTCATATTTTAATTGAAAAATCTAAATGGAAATAACTTTACTTATAAATATATATTTTTGCATTTCCATAAATTTATAAAGTACATACAAACATTACATACCTTTATTGATGGCTGCAAAGTGAAGTTTGAACTGTATTATAGTAGGTTACTCTGTGTGTGTGTGTGTGTGTGTGTGTGTGTGTGTGTGTGTGTGTGTGTGTGTGTGTGTGTGTGTGTGTGTGTGTGTGTGTGTGTGTGTGTGTGTGTGTGTGTGTGTGTGTGTGTGTGTGTGTGTGTGTGTGTGTGTGTGTGTGTGTGTGTGTGTGTGTGTGTGTGTGTGTGTGTGTGTGTGTGTGTGTGTGTGTGTGTGTGTGTGTGTGTGTGTGTGTGTGTGTGTGTGTGTGTGTGTGTGTGTGTGTGTGTGTGTGTGTGTCCGATATCACATTAAAAACTCAGTGAACGCGTCGTTTCACACTATAAGTCAAGGCCGATTACGGCGGTCGGTTGCCATAGTGATGCAGTCCGTCAAAGCTAAAAAAAAGCTCAGTGTGTTACTTTACATAATTTGTCACTTTGGATTTTGCACTCTGAGAGCGAGTGCTCTGCGTTATTGAGTGTTTTAATGTGGGATAGCTCAGCGTTCCTCCAGCTGCTGATATGGGACGCTGCTCACGAGTGCCAGAGGAACCTACAGGCTGTCGCTTCTGCAAATATTAGCTCCAGAAATCTCTCGGTGAGACTGGAGTCTCTGAACGACACGCTGATGATGATTAGATAATCAGGAGTTTGTCTGCCGTGCTTCTGATTTACCACCAACTAAATACAGTGTGTTTACAGTAAATATACTCGTCATACTCTTCTGAACATATAACCATTAGACTTCATTTCTACACTATAAAAATGCATGTGACAAGATTGTAGCTTACTATTGTTGTAATGTTTATGATTATACAACAGTAAAATTGTGAAATATTATATTTAAAATAGCTGTTTTCTATGTGAATATATAGTAAACTGTAATTGATTTCTGTGATCAAAGCTGAATTTTCAGTATCATTACTTCAGTGTCACGTGATCTTCAGAAATCATTCTAATATTTGCTGCTCAAGAAACATTTCTGATTATTATCAATGTTGAAAACAGTTGTGCTGCCCAACTGCGGGAACTGTGACTTAAAAAAACATTCTTTGATCATTAGAAAGTTCAAAAGAACAACATTTATCATGAATAATACTAATAATTATTATTATTTTAATAATAATAATAATAATAATAGAAACATTTTAATATTAATTATTATCATCAATATTAATTAATACTATAATATCTGTAACATGCACTCTTATTATAATGCAAGCTGATTGGCAAGTATTAATACACAGCACAAATAATGACAAGAAAAATAAATACCAAATGACAAATATTAATAAGGTAGAATTTGAATAAGGTGCCAAGTAATACTAATTCATGCATCTAATACTTTTTAAAATTTTATTAAATAACTAAATAATTCGATTTATTTTATTGCATGTTTATTTTATTAAATGATGAACAATAATGAATTTAAAAGTATCTTAATATTGCTAATATTAATAGTAATTTATCAGTAGTGTTCTTAAAATTTATGTGGAAAGTGTGATGATAATTTATTTTTCAGGATTCTTTGAATAGAAAGTTCAAAAGAGCAGCATTTATTTTAAATATATATTTTTATAACATTATAAATGTTTTTACTGTCACTTTTGATCAATGTAATGCATCTCTGATGAATACAAGTATTCATTTCTTTTCTTTTATTTCTTACTTACCCCAAACTTTTGAATGGTAATGTATCACAGAAATATTCAGCAGCACAACTGTTGTCAACATTGATAATAATCAGAAATGTTTCTTGAGCAGCAAATCAGTGTATTAGAATGATTTCTGAAGATCATGTGACACTGAAGACTGGAGTAAATTCAGCTTTGATCACAGAAATAAATTACAATTTAACAGATATTCACATAGAAAATGGCTATTTTAAAATCGTAAAAATATTTCAAATTTTTAACTGTATTTTTGATCAAATAAATACAGCCTTGCTGAGCATAAGAGACTTCTTGCAAAAACATATTATAAAATATTGTAATCATTCCAAACTTTTGACCGGTAATGTATAGTATGTAAAAAAAAAAAAAAACTTTGTCTTTCTTTTTATTTATTCCTTCCCTTTCTAGCTTGTACTGATTTAAACAATGCCTGAAACGTGGTATTGTGAGCACTTCCTGTGACTGTTTGCCTCTTTAAGATGAATTGCTTTGTGTATTCCCCAATTGTAAGTCACTTGGATAAAAGCGTCTGCAGAATGTCTTAATGTAATGTAATGTAAATGTAGAATACAGTAGTTCCAGAATACTGTACGCTCACAGACACACGGGATCCTGCAGTGTTTCGCTCGACTAGATCACAGAGAATTAATCTGTCATTTCAGCTCACAAGCGTTTCACTAATGAACCAATTAATGTTTAACACACGAGCTGCACAGATAACGGGCAATTTATTTGAAAAATGAAAGCACGATTCCAGTCTCACACACACACACACACTCTCTCTCTCTCACACACTCTCACACACACACACACACACACACACACTCTCTCTCTCTCACACACTCTCACACACACACACACACACACACACACTCTCTCTCTCTCACACACTCACACACACACACACACACACACACACACTCTCACACACACACACACACTCACATACACACACACACACACACAGGGATCAAATCCTCAGTCGTCAGAAGTGTTTGAGCCGGATTTTGCTCGGACCTCGTAAGCCTGAGATAATCGCGCCGTCTCTCGCTCTTCATCCTCTCTTTCACTCTCCATCCAGCGTGAAGCGTTTGAGTCAAAAGTTCAGTTGCTGAGGAGCATGAACACAGACCCAGCGGTGATGTGTTTGAGTCTGTTTACACCTGCTCCATCACAAATGTGTCTCAGGCACCCTTTGTAAGCAGATTTCCAGAGGGAGTCTCTGATTTTATGCATCACTTTTAAAGCTGCACTTGATTTATAAAAAAGGATTGTCATTTTAATGGTAAAAGACTGTAAAATGCTACAGTAAAAACCTGCTGGTTGTCTAACAGTACATTCCCTTGCTCTATACGGTGAATAACTGTAATAGATCTACTGGGACATTTCATCTAATTTTCTGTTATTTTAGCATCGAGACAATATTATACTTTTGAATTAAAATTTTTACTTTTTTTATTTTAGTTTTCAGTCATTTCTTTTATGTTTCTATCATTTATAGTAGCTATTTTTCTTATAAATGTCTAATTATTTTTACTAATTTTTATTTATTTAATTTAATTTATTATTTCTTTTAGTACATGAAGATAATACACTTTTTATTAATATTTTGAATTAGTTTTTTAGTTTAGTATTTATTTTTCTTTTAAATACGTCTTTGTAGGTTTTAATTATTTGTATTTCAGTTTTAGTTCCAGTTATTTTAGTACTTCAAGATAATAATATTTTTTATTAATATTTTGAATTCATTTTTTTTATATTTTGTTTTCATTTTTTTGTAGAGTTGTATAGAGTTGTTGTAATAATTTTGTTTTGTTTTTTTATCATTTTTAGTAGTTATTTTTCTTTTAAATATGTCTGCCTATATATATATAATTTAGTTTTTATTAATTTGTATTTCAGTTTTAGTTTCAGTTATTTTAGTGCATCAAGTTAAACTACATTAAAATGAGAAATGTTTTTAATATTTATTTCAGGTAATTGTTAATTACTAATTGTAATAATATTCATTCTAATAATATAATATTTTTAATGGTTTTTGTTTTAGTTTTAGTTTCACTATAATAACAGTAAAATACTGTTACATTTATAGTTTTCGGAGGTAAAAAGGAACAAGTCATCTTAGAATTTACAATGAAAAACTGTAAATTGACAGAATTCCCTGTCATTTAATGGTTTTTCATCAAAATAAATGTTTCTTATTTTTTTCTTATCAGTTATGTACATTAAGGTTTAATATTACATCATATGTCATTAAACGCGATCATGTGGAAATCACAGATGTGATGCATGATGAAACGTATGTTTATGTACTGACTATGAAATGCAACAAGCAGCTTTTGGGTTCCGCTTCCTCCAGAAACGCTTTCAAACATTTTCAAACACAATACGCTGTTGCCATAGGAACCATATATATCTCCCATAGAGCTGCTGTGATACGGTTGAGTGTTTAAACACATATGTGTGCTGAATCCCCAAACACGCTCTGAAGAAACATATATTTATCATTTCGGTTCACTTTTAATGACCCCACTTTCCTCCAGTGGAGTTTGGAGACTCGAAGCGCCTCAGCCCGGCTCAGAAGAACAAAACCCCTTCGCAGATTTTAATTTGGGATAAAAGCGCATCACACAGACACAGATCCTCCGGGCCAGAGCCGAACGCGTGATGACAACTCAACACAAATGAGTTTTCTCTCCGGCAGAAATCCATCACGCGTCTGCTCGTGCTTGATAAGAGATGGAGGAAAACCCCCTCGCTCCCTCCACAGGGCTAAATATAGCAGGCTATTAAAAGAACAGGATCGGAAAGAGAGAGTGGGGCTTCCTCTCCTCGCTCAACAATTACCGTTTAAAGGAATAGTTCACCCAAGATCATCCAAGATGTAGAGGAGTTTGTTTCTTCATCAGATTTGGAGAAATGTAGCATTGCATCACTTGCTCACCAATGGATCCTCTGCAGTGAATGGGTGCCGTCAGAATGAGAGTCCAAACAGCTGATAAAAGCATCACAATAATCCACAAGTAATCCACAGCACTCCAGTCCATCAGTTAACATCTGGAGAAGCCAAAAGCTGTGTGTTTGACTCCATAAATAAGGGTCACATTGTTTTGCTTTTATTTACTTGGTAAATAGTCGATTTATAATTAGACCTTTTATTACCTTTTTTTACCAGTAGTTTTCAATATCGAATGATATATTACTGTCAATAATCAGTATTTATTTTGATTAGGCCATTTGACTAGCTTTTTCAATTAGTGTCGTTTTAGTATTATTTATATACTAATACTGTTTTTATTACTATGAACTAGTACTAGAATGGGCGCTAAATAAATAAGTGTTAATAAATAAGTAAGTGTTAAATAAGTAAACACTAAATAAGTGTTTTTAAATTTTTACTTTTAATCTGAAAATTAATTTATTTTGTAAATAGTCCATTTTTAATTAGATTTTACTATTCTTAATATTTTAATTCACAACTTTTTTTTTTTTACCAATGTTTCTTTTGATTAAAGCCATCTTTTTAATTTTTTTATTAGCTTGCAGCAATCAGTGGTATTTTAGTTTAATTCATATACTAATACCGTTTTTATGACTATTTTATTTTTATATTTTCAGTTTAATTTTTAGTCATTTTATGTGCTCGTGTCTTTTTATTCTTCTTTTAAGTATTACTATTTAGGTTTAATTTATTTTTATTTCAGTTTTAGTTTCAGTTCACTTTTTAGTTTTAATTTATTTTCAGTAAGTAACTTTAGTGCTTCCACTTAAACATGAGTTAGTTGCCAAGCCAACATTTCTAAAATGTATTTTGTTCTTGATTTAGTTTTTATATTTCAGCTTTATTTCAACAAAAAAAATTTTAGCTAACGATAATGACCCTGATTAAAGATTTGTTCAAATGTCTAACCCAAAGTATGAGCAAAAATAATAATGACAAAAATAAGTGTTTTACATTATGATTGATTGATTGAATACACCATTTTGGATTAAATTTTTCAATTAGGATCTGTAATAAATTGTCCACTGGAGGCAAGTGTAGTGAGAACCCAAGTGCAGTATTTATTAAACAGAAACGTAAGCAAGATACAAAACAAACATAATCCATGAAACAAACAAAAACCTGACCTTGTTAAGTAGTCAAGTCAAGTCAACCAGCAGTGGTACGCGAACAAATCTAGACAAATAGACAACGAAACATGAGGGCTATATATATCAAATAAAGGGGTCACATGATACAGTCCAACCAATGAGAACATGACACATACAACAAAGGAACCAATGAGAAAAACACACATGAACAAAAGGACCACATGACAAGGTCCGGGAAACACATGACAATTACAAGAGAAAACCTAAACAAGAAACAAAACTCAAAATCCAGCATTACAGGATCCTCTTTTCTTTGAGGAATACATTAGAATTTGGATAAAATAAGGCATCTTAGAAGACAACATAAGTTCCTGCCGTTCTTCGTGCTACTGTAAGGCCTTAAAGGGGTCATAGGATGCCCATTTTGATCAAGTTGATATGATTCTTTAGGGTCTTAATGAAAAGTCTGTAACATAGTTTGGTTAAAATTTCTCAATGGTAGTGTAAAAAACACCTTTTTTACCCTGTCAAAAACAGGACGCATTTATGTAGATCAGGGGTGCATTCCCTTCAGAAACAAATGTAATCCACTGAGAGTGCAGCGGCTCAGATGTTGGAGTAAATGAGGACTGCTATGTTCATTATTACGTCCAATAACAGAACACCTCAATCGCTTAGGAGTCATTCTTGTCTACATCTGCTCCGGCGGTGAAACAATGGCGGACTGATGACAGTCACTCAGGGCGGAGCTAAGGTCAGTCTGTGCTGAAGCGCTACTGTCAATCAAACTTTCGTGGGAGGGGCCTGTTTTTGTGACGTCATACAGACAGGCATCTGAGATCGGCTCGATTTGAGAAAGGGGAAAACATTTAACCAGATTAAAAAAAAACACTGGGTGGATTTTTATCATTATAGGGTGGTTGTGTACACACACTGCCAACACACATTTCAGTTCAAACAACTTGTAAAAGTGCATGTAGCATCCTATGACCCCTTTAAAATGCGATCTAGGCGGCTCACTGAAAACCGAGCAAATAAAGCTGAACAACATCATTCTGACACACCAAACACAGACGATGAAGCTGAAATAATGTGTCAGATATGCGTGCATGCGTTCGACCTTCTCTTCTTACCCTTCATGAAGGTCTGCTCTCTCTGGACTCACGTCTCATTCATCTCTGTTGAGGAACACTATTTGTATGCTAATGATTTGAACTCACAGGCTGATAATGGGCTTCCATCTATCACCACTGGAGCAAAACTTTCCAGAGTAACTGATGATCAGTTTATCAAACGCTCCCCTGATACCGGCTGACACTGTGAGCAGAGGAAGAGGGCTTTATCACAGCACAGATATGATGTTTTATTAACAAGGTTCGGGAGGAGCTTTAACCCGAGCTCGGAGCCCTCCCTCTGGACAGCACGCCAAATATGCTACTAATTGCTCAATCACATTATATGTTAGTGCGAACTCGTGAAATCACACTTAGTTCATTCTGAGAACCCGAGATTATCGCTCCTTTAGCTCACGTGATGCTTCATTAAAACAGCACAATCTCAGCAGATCGCGAGTGTGTGAGGCCGTGTGTTACAGAGATTTTACCACAGTTAACGTCTCTTTTATAGGCACAAAACAAATCAGAAGCACCAAAAAGTTGCCGGTACAAACAAAAGTGTTTTCCTAAGATGATCGGATTGAATTTACAGCACTGCTGTGCGGCTTTTTTGCTCATTTTATTTGATTGTTTTGAACAAGTTGCATGCAAAAATCTATGATTTAGGATACAAAAGCCTTGATTTTTCAAGAAAGAAAGAGTTCAAACAAAATAAACTCCATATAAAATATATCATTCTATAAAATTTTCTGTTTATTAAATAATATAAAATGTAATAAAATAGTTAATATAAAAGATTTAAAACAGACAGTAAACTCCATATAAAAGGCATCTTTATAAACTATAATAACATAGTTAAATAATGTAAAATGTTTAAGGCGTAGCAAAATTTCAAACAGACAATAAACTCCATATAAGAGGCATCAATCTATAACCTTTGCGATATTTATTAAATAATATAAAAGCTGAATAATATAAAATGTTTAAAACATGAAATTTAAAACAGACAATAAACTCCATATAAAAGGCATCAATCTATAACATTTCAATTTTTTATTAAATAGTATAAAATATAATAATAAAGTTAAATAATATAAAATGGAACTATATTGTTTTACACATAAAAAATGAATTTTGAAGTCTTATTCTCTTCATCTGGCTTCTTTCTTTCTTTCCTGGGTTAATAGTGCAAAATCGAACAAGTATGCAAAACAGCAAAAGAAAATGTTATTAATAATATAGAATTTAAAAATACATTTATCTTTTGATTTTTTTGTTCTTGATCAATGTTAAAAACTCTTGTTTTGGAACATTTGTGGAAAAATACTTCAAAGGTCAAAGTTCAGAGTAAGAAGAGGCTGCAAATGATTTTTCCCAACATGTTGAAAAAGTTATTAATTTACCTTCAATTAATTTACCTATTTTTTAATATTCATATAGTTCATTTAAATTTGCGTTTGTATTCAGGAGAAAGATTTTCATTGGGAAAATATATATTTTAGTCTATGTTAGATAATTAATCTTTTTTTGTCATTCAGATATATAATTTGTAAAATAAAATAATAAAATAATAACAAGAACAAAAGTCAAATTGTCTTTGTTGAATAAACTTTTTGTCAATGTTTTGAAAATAACCCATAGTTCTTCACGAGTTACTCTGAATAACTTGGCACATGAATATAAAATTCAGCATTTGAAAGTGCATTTATCAGATATTGCAATCACACAAGGCTCATCTAATCAGATTTCAGAGCTGTAACAACCATTTATTTGATAGATTCTGAGTTCAGAAATATTCATACATGTTCTGAAGCACATGTGAGTGACGTTTTGCTCATGTGAAAGTGCCATGAAACTAGAAATGAGTTCCGGGCCAAATGTTGATGCTCAACTCAACCATGAGCAATGAAACTGAGCTGATAATCTGAATTTTGAAGTTTGATTCATTGTAGGAAGAGCATTGAGTCTGTCGTCATAGATGGAGGTTTGCGTGTGTTTGCATGTTTCTTGACGTGTGCAGCTGGCGTCACTCGCGTTTGATCCTGAGGAAATAAGGAGAGGCATGTTGTATCCAAGCAACAGGACGGTTGCCAGGTGACAGCACTGAGGTCCTGAGAGCAGAAAGGGTGTGTTTGGTGTTTCTTAGAGGCGAAAGACTAATAGAACTGCCAGTCAAACCACTGACTGAGATCCGTTTGTGAGGAGGCTGAATCTGAACTCACCTCTGGGATCACAGCCAACATTTACTGCATGTCGAATTCACGGGAAACACATTGGCATGAGATCGCTGGTGAAGTTTGGCTTCAGAGTCAAAGAAGATGCAGCAAACATCATCAGAGCCGAGCATCGATCCATCACTCAGCATGAGGAAGAGTGAACGCAGATAATGAGCCTCCCATGATGCTCTGCTCTGCTCTGACTCCAGTCACACACACAATATCACGTGTGCTGTAGAGTTTGACATCATTACTGTTGGGAATGCTAAAATAGAGACACGTTTCTATTGTAAGTATTGAAGGAGTTTCTGTTGAAGTTGCCATTTCATAAGCAAATTTTTTTCAATTAAGGTTTTGGACAATGCATGTGGCATTTAATACTTTTATTGCAATAATTCAGGCAAGATACTAAAATTGTACACTTTAACCATATTTTCCACAGTACATTTATGCAGTTGTCTTGAATTACAAGTTTTCTGTCATTCTAAAAACGAATTTGCCTACATTTCAAGAGAATGAATCTGAACACTGGATTAAGTCAGGCTCAAAGTTCTTGTTTGATTTTGTTGACATATTAGGGTTACTGAAGGGATTTTTGATATCTCTTTTTAGCACTCTGTAAATCGGAAAATACTGTACTCAGCCAGAAAAAAAGTTTTTAGGAATAAAATGTTGAATATATATGAAGTGAATGATATATGAACAAACCCCACTGTAAAAACCTTCAGAATATAGATAGGAATAAAACTGTAAATTTTGGTGTAAGTGCTACTGAAGTGGAGAAACAAACTCAGGAAGCAAAAGAGCCCCAAATTAACCAGTGCATGAAAAAAATGTGGTTATAATCTATTTTTAGTGTTTGCTAATAGTCATAAATATATGAAAATGTAAACCATTATTATAAAACAGGCACAATGATGAACTTTCTCCTGTACGTTTGATTTGGTGTGTCGTACTGCCCTCTGGTGGTCAGTGCTGGAATTGTCCGCTTGGCTTCCTCTCATTGAGCATTGCTTGAATAATTTACATTTAGTCATTCAGCAGATGCTTTTGTCCAAAGCGACTTACAAATGAGGACAATGGAAGCAATCAAAACCAACAAGAGAGCAATGATATACAAGTGCTATAACAAGTCTGTTAGCTTAACGCAGTACACGTAGCAAGGGTTTTTAACATCATATAATAAATAAAAAGAAAACAGATAGAATAGAAAAAGAATAGAGCAAGCTAGAGTTAGAGGTCTTTTTGCTTTTGTTAATTGTAGAATAAATTAAAAGAAAACAGATAGAATACAAAAAGATTAGAACGCTAGAGTTAGGTTTTTTTGTTTGTTTTTTTTAAAGAAAACAAGCAGCAAATGAATAGAGTGCAAGTCTAAAAGGGATAAGTTTTTTTTTTTTAAGAATAGAATTAGAATATAGAGTGCTTGAGTTAAAGGGTCAAATAAAGATGGAAGAGATGTGTTTTTAGCTGATTCTTGAATAATTCATTAATTATTATTAATCAATAATTCATTGACTCATAATCATGAGGTAATTGGCTTTGGTTGCTGTTTTTTGTCATTTCGGCTCAGTTTACATGAGAACATTTTGCCCCAGTATGTAATTTATTAGGCTACAGTACAGTTCTCTGTACTTGTCAAACTTGTTTCTTGGGCCGCATGTAATTGGGTGGATGACGTGCAATATTTGTTCTTTTGAAAAATGTTTTTGTCAAACCACAGGAACCAAAAACATGGGATTAAATTAGCGTGTAATTTCCATGCATCTGTAAAGAAATGTATTTCAAAAAAAGTTAACTAAACTAAAACCATATTTAAAAAGTGAACTAAAATAAAACGTATAAAAACATTTTATTTCAGCTAGTTGCTAAGGCAACATTTCTCATTTTATTTTAGTTCAACTTGATTTTACTAAAAAAAAAAAACTGAAATAAAAGTGAATACAACTATATTTAAAAAACATCAAAGTTCCTTAAACTTTAACTAAAATGAAGATGAAAATGGAAAATATAAAAGTAAAAACATTCAAAATACTGATAAAAACTCATTTCAAAATATTAATAAAAACTATAACAGTACCTCAATAATACTAAAATAACACTGGGCTGGTGAACAGAAACGACAACAAATTGAATTTGTTTTTAGAGGTTTTTGAAGTGAATCTAATGGAGACTTTCATTTCATTTTTTTTAATGATTTTTTTGCCATGCTACAAAAATAGCGTTGGCACTGATGGCGGGGGATGTAATGGTGTACATATCACAAAATACACAATATTCTGTCTTTTTTCAAAAAATACAAACATTCTACTAAACTGATATCAGTACCCAATATATCAAATGTAAATATCAAAACTGGTTTCAGTACAACGTCCGTAATTGTGAAATACTCACATAGGAATGCAACCACACACACAGACACACACACTCACGCACACACACACACACACACACCTGAAAGATCCCGACATTCGTTCAGTTCCTCCAATTCGGCAAATGATCTTGATTTTGACATTTATTTCATTAGCACTCATTTGTTTCTAAGCTTACCGAGTGTTGTTTTGTACATGTGAATGTTCCTATATTTGCACACTCTCTCAAAAAGGTAGACAATAACATGATAATAATGCAACTCAAGCATACGATAAACTTTACAATAGAAACTTTATATGAACCGGTTGTCTAGATCAGTCCGTCTGCTCTACACGCCATACACAGATTTGTCTTCTGTTTGGAAACCCTTACGAACATTCGAGCGCATGCAGACGAGTGATACAATCACATTTGCAGCACTGCAAACATCCTCCAGGTCCTTCTGAAAGCGTCTGATGCACGTGATGACCTGAAGCTCGCATGATGTTTTTATAATCGACCTTTACAACACTGTGCTGTTTGTGAAATACTCAGAAAACAGGCCTATAGTGATGAACGTACAGTAGTGTTTGACAGGGATGCACTGGTTCAGTTTATCTGATACATGTTTTTATTGTGGCCAATGTTATGAATATACACTGTAACCCTGTATACACTGATTTTAAAGTTATTGAAGTATGTTTAACAAGGAAATACTATTTCCAGCTTTCAACTAAAAATGTCATGTTTAATTCAAAGTGTTACTTGCCATTTCTTTTGTTATTGATTGTGAAATTTACTAGCAATTTCTGAGTGAAAACTATGAAACTTGTTTCTACTCAAAAAAAAATTATACATATTATTATTTTTAATCTGAAATAAATATATATTTTTATTTTCGGGAAAAAAAGATGATGGTTTTAAGATATTCTATATATGAATAATCTTTAATTTTTTTCAGTGTAGTTCTTTTTTTTTTAAATGACAGTGAAGCTGAAATTGAACAATTATAATGCTTTTCATGTAAAGTTCAATTTTTTTCATGTGTAATAAGACTACAGTTTAGTATATGTATAACCTGTTATAGGAAAATATATATTTTGTTAATATTTATTTATTTTAAGAAATCTGAGGGAAAAATTAAGTCTTAATTTTATCTGCTTCCAATATTGGCTGATAACATTGTCCATTACCAATACACAGTGCATGACTAATATTATAAACTGTACAGTTTCTACATTTGAAACCCCTTTTAAACCAGCTGCAGCACCAAACGCTCATCAAATATCAGGGTTTCTTAGCAACTGAGAGGCGTGAGAAAGAGCAGAGCTGCTCTGAGACTCACTGAAGCGTGTGTTCGGTCGACAGACGCAAGCGTACGGCTAAAAACACTCGTACACGGCTATTTTTATAAATGCAGTTTTGCCTTCTTCCGTTTTTAAAAAAATCTCCGTCCACATGAAAACGCAAACGCATGCTATGAAGCACTGTCAAGGGCATGCCAAACCAACAGGTGGCGATATAATCTCAACCGTAAAACCATGTTGGCCAATCAGAAGCCTGAAAAAGTCTCCAGTAGGTGGAGAAACAGCGCAGGCTCCAAACGTCACAAGCCAAAAACTTTCAAAAGATTTTTGAAAATCTTCACCCTGGCAGGCGTTTTCAAAAATGTTCGGTTTCTGTGACCTGGTGCTGTGTTTGCGTGTGGACGAACGGCCTAACCGCGTAGAAAAAGCTGCGGTTTTAAAAATAAGCGCGTCCGTGTGGACAGGGCCTCACGCTAGCAGAGCAGAAGGGCTGTGGAGGGAGAGCGAGTGTTTACAGTGACGGCAGTGTACCATGTGATTCTAGAATACCGTAGAGAGCATCTTTTATTGCTCTCAAGTGCAAAATGAGTGACTTACATCGACACAGTAACCACAAGAAAGACGTATCTCGAACACTTTCGATATTTGTGAAATAGAGAGTAAAACATCACAGCATTGGTGAATGAGGTCTGCTAAACCGTCGTAGTGTTTCCTCATCTGTACCTGTTTGACTTGAACGTTTCAGACCTGCGTCTGTGTGTGTTGAGCGTATGAATGCAGATCAGTGCACTTGTGAAGTACTAAATAATGTAGTACATATACTTGAACTACAGTATATATATATACAAGCAAATCTCACAAAACCTGTCACGTCCAGGTCGTATTCAGCTGCGCATCACAGAAATAAATGACATTTTACCATGTATTCACATAGAAAACAGTTCTTTTAAATTGTAATATTTCACATTATTGCTGTTTTTACTGTATGTTTGGTCAAATAAATGCAGCTTTGGTGAGACTTCTTTCAAAATTATTTCAAGTTTGCATGTCTAAAAACGGCTTACTTTGGAATATAATTATTTATTTCTTGATATTCAGTAGTGAAATGTGACCTAAAGGTGTTTACGGTGAGATAAACTTGTGCATTCTGGCTGGTTCGGGTCACATGGGCAGGTCGGTACTGTTGTGTCGTGTTTTCCTGGATGTGCCGTCGTCCCGTGGCTGTGCTTTCTGCAGGCTGGACATGGCAGCCGTGCGCTCGATGTCGATGACGGTGTACAGCTCTGTCCGGCGCGTGGGGGTGGGAGGCAGGGGCGTGGTGGGGGTTTTACTGCTACCCAAGTCAAAAGGGTAATATTGTGAAATATTACTACAATTTAAAAGTTTTCTATCTGAATATATTTTAAAATATTTTAAAAATCATTGTAATATA